>NW_026623922.1:89053-110733 GCF_030028575.1 Malurus melanocephalus | reverse complement strand
TCACAGGCTCTGACAGCAGGAGAGTGTAGATGGGATTAGAAATAGGTTCCCGAATGAGGAGCATCCACCAAGATGGCATAAAATCAAAAGATGAAAGAAGTATCCACGAAGGCAATGCTGCCAAGAACCTGAGCTCAGAACTGATACCATTCCATGCAGAAGGCACATGCACTGCCCTTGATCTGATACTGTCAGCTGAATCCACACCAGAACCCCTTTCCAGGCAGACATTATTGCAGCACAGAGAGAGAGGTGCAGTTTTACTCCTATCACATTGCCAAACCACAACATTTTCTCAGAACACAGCACATCAAATAGTAAGCTCTACAGGTTTGTACTAGACATTTATGAATGGGAAGAAATTTCTGCATAGAACAATTACAGGAATCTACAGCCTTTTCATTCACTGTGCATCCAAACACGTATTGGCATGCAAACAGAAACAAACGTGTGGATTACACATGGATGACAAAACTCAGTCAGAGTTACTGTTCAAGTAGATAGCTCACTGATCAAGAAGGGTCCTACATCTGACTGATGGCACACCTAGAGATGAAAAGTCATTTCTTAATAACAAAGAGGAAAACTTGGTTTGTCAAGGGGAGAAAGTCAATGGTAACGTGCTGACAGTGTATAAAGTCAGACCATTAACTTGAGGGAGAACTCCATCAATAATTTTCAAATCCAGAGAAATAATGAATGACTATCATCTGAAGAATAAGCAGCTGTGCCAATTGTTCATTTCAAACCCATAGCAAAGAAGTCTTTAGATGATGCTAGACATATTTAAAAAAAAAAAAAAAAAAACAAACTTTACCTTTACAAATTAATTGTAGTAAAGATGGAAAACCATGATTTTGTTTCTTACATGAACACACTATAGAATTCGATAGATGGATTTTCAGCCATCTATCTGAAGATATATGACAAATACTTTTCTTTACTTATTTCCTAATTTTCTGCTTTCCAGTCTGTGGGATTTTTCTCTGAAATTAAATTGTGGTCAGGATATTCCAGTGAGCCGGCACTGCTGTGTGAGCTAAATAACAGATACTGGGGCATGGCTTTATCTTCTTTTTTTGCCTGTTCTCCATGTCATTTCTTCCTGTGCTACTGGGTATTTGATGACATGTCAGAGAGGTGCAGGTTATACTTTACTTCTTTCTGAAAGAAGTGCTAGGTTACTGATCCATTTATAATGCAGTAAAATTAAATGAGCTAAACACTTCAGCATTAAAGTGATTTTGTTGTGTAATAGTTAAATCTATTAGAAAAGCTCAGTGCATTACTTTCATAATCTTTTTTTTTTTTGTCAAGAGAACCTGTTTATCAATCCTAACCCCATMAACAAACATGCCAATGCTATCACTTCTCTGATACTCATTTATCAGTATTGACACATTTTATCAYATCGCTCTACAGGTTTTTTATCTTTTAAAATCTTAAATACCTCTAGTTTTCCCTCTGTAAAACAGTCCATGAGAGAGTACTGCTAGCAACAGGAAGGGACATACATATTTAGGACCAATAGATTTGATAATCAAGTATTAAAATGAAAACAGAAAGCTTTCCAGTACAGAATCAATGCACAGGATTTTGCAGTGGGTACAGAGACACCTGTACAAGGAAGCACTAAGTCACATGTGCACACAAAAGCAAATATGTATGAAGGAAAAATCATCATCAGAGTCAACCAAACTCCCCACTATTACCAGGTGAGATTTCCTTCATCCCTCACCCCCTGACAGGCAGTATTTTGTAACAAAAACTTTCACTGGAAACAAGCATCAAAAAATTCTCTACTTTCTTTTCAGGTAAAAAAAGATACCTAATGTTTCTTTTTCCATCTACATACTTATAAGTTGTTATTAACCTTCACATCCTCTGAGAAAAGATGCTTGGGTTTAATAATTTATGTCCTTTAACAGAGCTTTTGCTAACTGTGTAATGCATACAATCACTCCTCCTCTATCCTGTGAGTTCTAAACACGGCGACAAGGGCACYGTCTCTCAAAGTCACACAGACCATCTGACCAACTATCAGAAACCAACAGACAATCATGCAAATTCCTCACCATCATGAATTCCCCTGGTTGGGAGAAAAAAAAATGCCAGGGGGAAGAAACTCTCATTTCTATCTGTTCGATCTTTACTACAACATGCCTCTGTAGATTTCCTCTGTATAATTAAAATGTTCTCCCTTTAGGTTCACTTTATTTTCTGAGGCAAAGATCTTTATCASTCTAACCATAGAACTGGTGTGAACATATGTATAGCATTTCCACTTTAAAATGTGGAATAGGACTTCAAAAGCTTTTTATTTGTTGTAGCTGCTGTGCACTACATATTTGAAAAAAAAATCACAAGCAGCTTTTCGAACTCAGTAAAGCCATTTAAGGACAAAGAAGAGAAAATAGCTACTGTTCTTTTGGGTCCTCAAGGACTGTGGAGCCACCACAGTCACTGATTTTTTTTCTCATGCATATTGACAAGAAGGATGAAATTAGTTTTTGCAGTGCACAAATGGCTTGGCATTTGGAACTGCCATGTGAAGCACTGCCTTGGTTAGCAAGGCCAAGGTCTTGACATGGATTACCTCCATTCACAACCATAAATATACTGGGATAACAGATACTTTTATCACAAATTTACAAAAAGATCCTTTTCTACCTCAGCAATAAATTGACTTCAAGTGATAATTGGTTGTATTAATTTGTGGTGCCTCATAGAGTAAATAGGTGTGAAAAAAACAGCTATGGGGAACACAAATCAATCATGTTTCTGAGTTTAGGAACAAGCACTGAAGCAACCATACTGTAAATTATTTTACTCCCCTTGTCTCAGAGTGAAGGTCATTTCTGACTTAACCAGTCTGGAAAGTAGTGTCTTTCAAYAACTTTCCAATTTTTGAGGTGTTTTCTACTTCTCCACTTACCAGAATGCCCTTCTGGAAGAAGAAAGCAGCTTTAATGTGATCTATTTGGAATATAATTATTATGAAACATAGATCTTACTAGGACTGGCAGGATACTGTCCATCATATTTTTCATGGTAATCACCAGCCTCGGTCTCTGAAGTGACGTCCGGTGATAGAGATGGAAATTCGTTATCTGTATGGTGATGGAGAAATCATTACTGTTTCATCAGCTGAGATGCAATACTGTACTCACAAGTACTTTAACTATTCTACACTTCATTCTTCCTTTTATTGGTCCAAGAGAGAAGAAAGATGCAGACCCCACACAGGTTTACCTTACTGACATAGTAAGGGTTTCACCAAAACAGATCATTTGAAGAGGATAATACATTACAGTGACAATGAACATTCTGGCAGTGATCTGTTCATGTAACACAAGATCTTGTTGTACCTGTACACCATGTGGATGGGGATTCTGGAGCAATGAGGGAGGTTATTTGTATTCACCTCTACTGAGATGTATTCTGAGATTTAGCCCCAAAATCCAGACTATGCATGAAAGCAGAGCTGATAACACTTGTAATGGCAATCARCTGAAATACACACAGCACACACCTTGGGGAATGTGGGGAATGTTTCTGATCCTATCTCCTCAGCATCAAAGTTAGGATTTACCTTTTCTGATGCTAGCTACATGTCACAAGAAACATAACCTGTCATGAGTGCTTAGAGGATGACTTCTACCTGTACCCCTTATGCTGAATRGGAGCTAGTCTTTCAGACCTCTGATGATCTCAGCCACACAASCAACATAAAAGATTAAATTAAATATGTAGAAAAGAATATGCCATTTATATTTGGCAGGGCCCCATGAAATCAGTGGCAACCTACTGTCCTTACCATAATCTTTTCCAAKAATTCCTTTTTCCCCTCCTCCAGAAGTATGATCTGGCAGCTGTGAGACCGGAGTAGGGCTTCCATAATATGAGGGGCTGGATCTCCTGATGGAGGTATCCACGGGAGTTGTCTCATGAGTGGATCCACTGCCTGCGTTCTCATCATCCACCCCTGAGGTTGAGGATTCTCCGCCGCTGTGGCGCGTGCCATCGGCGTTGTAACGGGAGCCATCTGCATTGTCAATGACTGGAAACAGAGAATCAAACTGTGAACATCCAGGAACTCACAGCTACGATAAACACTTGTGGATTCATACCAGTTCATCCATTTTTGCCCTCCTATCTAACCCAGATTATACATCACTAAAACACGTCTAAGGTATATATGCTAATTTATGTATTTGTCACATTTCTAGGGCCTACCTTGCATCACTTATTTCTATCAAACTGCTTGATTTGAACATAAAATCTTGGCATTTGTAAAGGCAACGAGAATTTTAGAATTGGAAGAAATAATTTATTAAGAGTGCTGTTTTCCGCTTCCAGAAAACACGGAAAATTTATTACAAGCGCTCTTTTCCACTGCTTTTCAAACCAACAGCTCAAATCAGATATAGGAAGGTTGCTGCCATAAGCAAATTCCTTTATTCCAAAGAGGTATTAGGAGCTCTGAGGTGCCAAAAATGTCAAATACCTATATAAAAAATGTTTGGTAACCTGAGAGAAACCGAGATCCATAGAGTTAAGGGGAAGACAAGTGACTAGTTGCATTAATTTCTATTAAACACCTCTTAACTTCTTTTTCTCATGCTTASCTTGTTTTGTTTGTTTTGTTWTKTTTAATACTAGTGATTGTTTATGTAAAAWTAAGATAMCTAGATACTGCAAATTAAGCAAATGCATGTCCTTGTAATCACCACAGTACCTGTTTCATCCTGATTACTGAGTAAAGAAATATCTATTCTTTCAACTGGCTCACATGTTTTTTCCTGTGTTTCTGTGACAGAAAGAAAATAGAAAGTGTTAATTTGAAAAAATGGATTTAGAAAGTCACATTATTATGTCAATTGAACATCATAATCACAAAACAACAGCTTTACATGAGGACAATTGAAAACAAACTTCCAAACAAATTTTATTCATTGAYGTATCAGATGGGGCACTTTGAGATTGTTCTGTCAGCCAACAATGAGATTCACCATTTCGATAACCATTGCAGAAAATTGTTGCAATCAAAAGCAGCTAAAACAGCCTCATGACCCAGTTTCAGTGCAGGCAGATTCATGTCACAGTGGCAGTGGCCACTCTMATCCTTTTTAGCTGGAGAGACTCCGTCCTCTCATGGAGAGCTCTGCACAAGCAGCGTTTGCCCTGCTCTGGTGGGCACTGCTGGCTCCTGACAGCTGCTGTACGAGCTACCTGCCCCTGCTGCTGGAAGGGAATAACACTGGGGAGGAGTTCCAGAGCTCTGGAGGGGATGGACATCACTACAGCAGTCATCTGTGAACAGTCATGTGTGAGTGACACAGGATGGCGACTCATGTGACATCATGCCAACGCAAAGATTTTTAATTGTATCACCACCAAGAAYAAAATCAAAAAAATACCACTGCCATTCAAATCATCAATGAACTTGCCTACAGCTTTCTGTAAGAACTCTCTGCTTCCATTAAGAATGTCACAATCTACTGAAATTCAAGATCCTTGATTTTATTTTCCGACAGTGTGTTTGGCATCTGTCACGGACTATATACACTTTCCTAATAATTTACTAAAATAGTTCCAACTACTAAAAAGTTCAAAACCTTAGATGAAAGTGGTCTGCTTCTGACCACATTGCTGTCCAGCTGCCTCATGTCTGAATGGAGATTTGCCTGAGCAAATGTTGAATGCAGCTGCAAACAGGAGAGCAGTGGCCATGTCCATGGGATGGCCATCACAGGCCCTGGAGCTGCAGCAGGTGGCAGCCACTCCTGATATTCCATAAAACACAAAAAGCTGCTCTTGGCTGTGAAGCTCATGTGAGCATGAGCAGAAGAGCTGAGTGCCACGCCTGACAACACTTATGTCTTTCAGAGTCACTGCTGCAGCGGTTCACTTCACTAAGCCTTTATAATGAGCTCTTCCAAAGCTGCTAAGTTTGTCCCAAGGCCAGAARAATGATTTAGTTCAAAACACACCAATAACAAAAAGGTCCATTGCTGGCATGACAGATAATCTAGAGGCTGACAAAATGCACTCCTCAGCTGAAAACCAGGTTGTATTTATCATACAAGCCCTCATTCCAGTAYCTTAAACAGGAGATTACTTATATTATTTTCAGTTAATCTATTTCTGAAATGCATTWTAAAATCACTCCTTACCTGTTGCATTGTAGCAGTAAGCATCATACCGATCAGTTGTGTTTGCTGGAAGTCTGTAAATGCCAGTTTTATTTGCTGCACAAAGATGGTAGGGATTGATCCGAGGGATAACAACATACCCCACTACAAAACCATACCTGTGAAGAACAGAGGTAAAGAAACCATTTTACTTACTACAGCAGATGTCACCTAAACATYGAGAGGTTACATAGAAGCCATTATTTTTTAAAAGTGCATGCTCTTATTCATACTGTTTTGCTGCTTTCTTTTTTCCTTTCTCATTTGTGTCTTCCTTTCTCACATGTAGCCACATCAATCTCCCATCACCCAACATCATTTTGTGTGTAATTCTGAGAGGTAAACCCATTTTAACTAAGTAAGCATCTTATTAGCTAGATCAGTTGTGATCAGGGTGATCAGAGCAATGGAGTGAAAGGGAGGGAGGCAAGCACACTTTTTGTTCAGTGTGAGTTTGTATCAGCTGACACTTMATTCCCCTTCACGTTTTCATCGCTTTGACATAAGATACTGCTCAGTGACACTTGAAATGCTGGGGGCTCAATTTATGGTACCTGAACAAGTTTAAAGAATGATTGCAACACAGCATTAGTAGTGAATTTTCTGCAAAAACTGACAGCCTAGTCAAATAYTCAAATACAAGACTCATTCATCCACAAATTGTTGCTGTATCTTTCAGTTGAACAACGTGATTATTGTGCACAGAGCTCACATAATTCAGTGAAGACCGTGGTTACMTAATGTACAATACATTATTACTATTTTGCAATCCTGTAACACCTGATTGATTCCAACGTATTTAAGAGGGAAATGTTTTAGAATGGTAACAAGAAAGAACTGGGGTCTGGTTTAGGCTTTGTTTTACTTCTTGAGATGTTCGATTTATCAGGGAGGAGTAAATGTCACAGCTTTGCAGTTTYTTATCTATGAAGATCATTGCAGTTTCATGTCTGATGTGCAGATACTTGCAATTCTGAAACTCTCTTGTAGGTGGAATAATAAATTACTTTACTCACACTCCCAACTGAGCTTATAATGCTGACACTTTACAAACTATTACTGACCTACTTGTGTTGTGTTCTGTGGATTCATCYTATTCATATGCATTTTGATGATTATATGCAGCATATTTTCCCTGTTCTACTCAAGTTTAATAAGAGCTAAGGCTTACTGACAAGGGCTACTTCTAAGATCAACAAATGAAAGCAATAAGGTGGGAGGGTTGGCCAGAAGGAAGGGASGAAGAAATCCTATTTACATGGCTTACATGTCCAAATCTGTCCTCTGGTAAATTGTGAATTAGGGAAAATTGTAACATTAATGAAAAAATACAGCTTGTTCCTGAAAAAGAAAAATCTACTCTTCTTTTTTTTTATATTTTAACTTTAGAAAATACTTTCCATATTTTAGAATACTCATAATTGCTAGCATAGAAGTCTCTACCCCTRGGCACTATTTAGGATTTGCTCTCTAACTACTGTGCAGTGCTGGGCAATTCAGAATGCTGTGTACATTCATGTGCTAATGTCAGAAAAAGAACATGCCTACTGCATTATGAAGGAYTTTCCCCTCAGAGTAAAGAACTGTTCCTAGTCATTATGTGGTACAATTTTAAATTACATTCCCACTTCTCACGGAAGAATCCTCTAAGAATTCTCTGTCCACATATTTCACCACCACCAGACTTGTGAAAATGAACATGCCAGAACAGGAAATAGTTGAAAGCAGTATCKATGTCAATACTATTTCTCATGGTACCACAGGGAAAGTCTTAAAATTTTGGGGAAATGTCCATGGAATTTTTCTATGCCAGTCAGAAGATAAATTCCATTTCTCCATATTTGCTGTTTAAGTTAGATTGCAATAAGGTTGAAGATCTTCTGACATTTATTTAAACTCCATAATGGTTTGCCAGCATTAATCTCCTGTGCTGCAGTGATTACGCACTGGCCAAGTTTGCAGTCCTGAGGGAAATTCWTCTGTAACTTCTAGTCTCTTGGGCTAGTTATTTTTTGAGAAACTRGAGAGTCTGTATTATCCACATTTGTTGCCCTATACATCATTAATCACTGCAGGTAATTAAGTCACTTGGTTTTGTTATTTTTAATAACTACCATAGCTGCCTTCTGACACATCTCCACTCCCAGGCTGTAAGGATGCACTGACACTGGGACCATTTTCCCACTGGGATGTCAAGAGTTGACCCCTCACAGCATCACCTGGTGCTTTTTRCTGCTCCTTGGCAAGACAGAGCTGCACATACTGCACACATGAACCTCAGTCTTTGACCTCACATTAGGTTCTTACTTAGCACATACTTATCTAACCAATTATTCAGTGACACAGTATGATCTGAACAGCTTTCTAATTAGTTTATTATCCTGTCAATCTTTGATTACCTTTAGATTTTATCTGTGAGAGGTTAAGATTTGGTTTTAAGATTAATGGTAAAAACTATACGCATCAAGGACTGGACCCAGAGCCAACATACAAATGCACAAAGATTTTTTTTTTCATTACAGAATATAACTTRTTTAACTAATCTGAACAACTGCAGTAAGTCAAATGTAACTATTACACTATATTTTCACAAATTTCTCTACCTGCAGGTTTCAAATCCAAGCTCATGAGCTGTCCTCAGCTGCTCTAGTGTTGCCAAGGTGCTGTTGAGAGCTCTGCAGAGTTCGACTGCTTCAGATCGTGTGAGACTGTAGCGACCATTTTTCTCSACATGAAAAACTCCTCCGTATCTGCAGCTTACATTGAATTCTGTTATCAAAGGAAAAGAAAAAAAAATCGTTAACAATTTAGACCTAATGCTTCACTGAAGGCCTGGAAATTATTTTCAAGTATAACGCTCTCAAAGCAAACCAGCCACAAGTAACAGATATCACTTAATTCAGAAAAAGCACTACCACTTTCAACCAACTTCTCCATACTTCCACTTTTTGGGCTAAGGCACGAGCCAAATCTCCAGCCTTTCTAAAAATAACAATGCAGCATGCTTTTGAGAGGCATCTAGCACTTTCAACACACCATCAACACTAATRAGCAGAAGAAAGAGTTAATAATAATATCAATACAAATAAGAATAAACATGTGCGTGGAGAAAAATGGGGAAAGAACAGGACACTTCAAAGCAATGTAAATTAACTTTGTTTCTGCCCCACCTTTCCCTCAAGAGAAAAAAAGCAGTTGCARCTCCAGACTAGAATGACAACTGCAGAGCACACTTCATAGGAGTAGCTATTATTTCCAGTGCAGAGAGGAGCATGACTCATTTTTATCTCAATTTTAATGGAAGTTCCATGTGCAAGAATGGGAAAAATAGACCAGTCTTCTCCAATATTAGAAGGGTGTGTCTGCACKGCCTATTTGAAAAGAAGGATGACATATAATAACTGTTTTTCGAAAAGACACCAAACACAGTTCATGCACATTTGCATTGACACATTCCATATAAATAATGAGCACCTTTCTTAGTGAAACTTTGGCTTGACAGTCTATTTTGCTCCRTAGCATAGATGTGAAAGCCAATGATGGTAATCAAGGAATGCACTCTTTCTTCAATTACTTTTTTGCCATTGATAGACYGATGTTATTCTGTGTACAGGGTATTTACCCAGTGTAAACTGCCAGGAACACTCCTTTCCATAGCTCACAGGAAACACTCAAGGAKATAAAATATCAGATTAGATCCAGACTAAGTGATGCATAAGAGGACAGCCCCTGTTCACAGCACAGGTAGGGGTCCAATGATGTTGATGCTTGTTTGTCCAAAGGAGCTTAAGAGCTGTGCATCCAAACTTGAATACTTGTACTGTTGGCAACAGAATTAATCATTACGGCTGCCTGGACAGACTTTCCACAAAAAGAAWGGAAAAAATGCCTCTTCTCCCACCATTCCCTYTCYCCMRGRWTKKKGSYKRMMAAAACCTTTGTTTTAGACAAAATCAGTATGYATYGCARAGCTGTTTAACAGTCTTGCTGACCRCAGTTCTTAATATTTTTYAATATTTTTATTATMATCTGYTATTAAAAAATTTATGGCCCYTCTGCCACTCCCTGACTRCCGCTCTGGGATGRAGCTGCTCTCACAGCTGCCATGTAAGTAACTTCTACTTTGGCTCCAAATATTTCCTGTTCAAAGCCTGACATTGTTTTGGCACTTGTCCAGTCAGTAGCTGTATTAAGCATAAATGACCCAGACAAGAAAAAGGCTTCTTCTTCTTCTTCTTCTTGAATCTCTCTTCCTAAAACATACTCTGTGAAACCCAAGACTAAATGCTGAATATGGGGATAAGATCAYGAAGTTCTATTTGATTAAAGAGCCAAGTTCAGTGATTTTGGAGCTAGATTTGGAGGGAGCATCAACATCTTTTCTGATAACTGTGGGCTAATTTCTGAAAAGCTTTCACTGTGGAAGCAGATACCACATACACTTACTTTGGGTTCCATTTGATTGCAGTTAATCCTAGATTCACTGAGTTATGAAGTGAAGTTTACTTTTGTTTAGAGTGAGTTGATTTAGCTGCCATCAAACCTCAGCCCATTCCTGGTTTTAAAMACTACAATTTATGTTCTATTACCACTCTGAGATTCAGTCATAGAATTCCACTTAGCGAGCCAATTGCTTAGACTGTTTAAAAAAGCAGGCTTATTTACACAAATAGACTTAATGGAACTATGTGTGGGCTACATGCCTCCACATGTGCAGACTTTCCATGGAAATGCTCAGCCTGAGAGCATCCCGCACACCAGGACACATCTGGGCAGTTCCAGGCTCACTGCACGTGTGCTCCCAATTTCTCTGCGTGCACAAAGCCACAGCTTTGCTCCAGCARCGTGAGAGATCACGTGGGTGTCCAGGAAACCCCAGGCAAAAGTGTGGCAATCCAGTTCTCCAAAGTGGCTCTGAGGACATCCAGTTGGGTGGCACCGTGCCCAAAGTAATGCTGACACAGCATCTTTGTTCTCACTTTGATGGTATCTTCCATGCCTGCTGCTCCAAATGTGCCACTGCTGCAGCAGACTCGCTGAAGATTCGTGAAGAATTGACGATGGAAAAAGGACCAAAGCAGTRCCCAAAACTCACAGGGTATTTCACAGCCTAAGCAAATTGTGTAAATTCTGTCTCTGCTCTTTGAAGACAGAAATTACTGCATTTTAAAAATGACAAAATACAAACCCAGAGCTGTCAGGAAACACACCATTATCACTTTACAGTCTCAGATTTTAATGTCCAGAMAATAGGGACCCTTAACTGAACTAATGAAAACATTTCTACTCACATCAACGAAAAGCATAAAAAACAAATGATGGGATCTGAACTAAATTAATACCTTAATAAGYGAAAGAAGAAACATGACTGCCAAATTCAAATCTAAACACATATTTCACCTTTTCACATCAGGCAGGAAGGTCAAATCCATTACTTTTATGTTGATGTTGCATAGCTGGCTTTAACACAATTATGCAAAAGATGGATTTTTATTCTGTTTCAAGAGCCAAGGCAGTGCAAAACCCACACTGTATGACAAACTATTGCTGATCCTTTTAACATTTTTGAAGTTTCAAAGGGGCTGATTCAGAGTGGACTCASAGGGAAACCACCAACAGCAYGCAAACCTTCCCTCCTGCCCCCTCYGGCTTTGGGGGCTGACAGGCCACAATCTTTCCTTTCTTCTTTCAWCCACATGATTTGCTACAGCTGTTTAATAATTGCTCTTTAAGAGGGCAAATAGTATGAAATATGTCTAAATTGTCACAGTCATTAATCTCACCCAGACCATAAGATTGGGTGACACAAACCAAAGCCATGGAATGCCCCTAAGTCTGCGCCGACTTTTATGAGCGTGGAGAACATAAAATTCCACACAGGCCRTTTTTGCCTGTCTTTCCCGGGAAAGCAGCTGCATGCAAACCTTTCTCTGCTGTTGCCATTCACATAWATAAACCCGGTTCAGCTAATACTTGTCAGCCAAAATCACTAACTTCAGTTCCCCAGACAATTTGCTAGCTAGAGCCCACTGGTGGGATGGAATCGCCTCACACARACTACAGAGCATTGTCCCAGAGAAGTGTGAGTTACACCCTGATAATTAACACAAGAGGCTTGTTAGAAACTGTCACTGTAACAAACCAGGTGCAAGTTCCATTTCCACCCTGATTCTGCAACCCTTATGCATAATGAGTTACATTGACTCACACCACCTCTTCCCACTGGAATTGATTTTCCATGAAGATGTTTGACGTACTGTATGGATGTTTCATGCACTAYTCCCTGTTTTCCATTGTTTTCAGGACACCACCTGGGGGTTTTGTTTTTGAGGTGAATGTAGTCTTGTATTTAAAAAAAAAAAAAAAAAAAAAAAGAAAGCAGTTCTGTTAACGACTGCAGATACATCAAAGGAAACACCCTGCCCACTTGAACGAAAGTGTGTGGAACTTGTACGTGTTACCAGACTTCTTGGTAAAACCGCACGCCAGATTGCGTGGCAACCAGGAAATGTTAGGGGGCTGTTTTCATGGGGATTTTCCTTTTCAGTTTGTGTTTCAGGATGATTGATAGGTCACCAGGATGTGACAAACTGGGGCTGACAACAGGGACGAACTAGAGGTTTGACAGAGCAGAGAGWTTTCATTCTCTTTGATTTAATAGAATATAGGATTTACATTTACTGTAAGAATTTAGGTCTAAATTTATTAAACTGATTTCCAACTCTAGGCAGATACTCATGGGTAAATGTTTGCTTATAACCTCAGATTATTTAATCTCTCACTGACAGTTCTGAACAGGAACAACCACCAGTTTAGCCCTGATACTTATATTTTGAATATTATMACCTGCTTTAAATGCATGCTGGTAATGAAGCAGCAAAAAATTACAYACTGGAAACAGATTAAAATACATTTAAAAGAAAATCCTAGCTACTATGATTCCTCTCTAGACAAATCTATAAGTTGACCCATATGAGTCCTAAAATATGAGGAGCTCTGGACAGTTCATTATTTGTCTCTCAGTTCAGACCTACATCTATTTATGCCTTTTTTTTTATTGTTTCTCAGGAAAACTACTTCATRGCTAAATCAGAATGCATATTTTACTTCTGACTTGAGGAAATTACCTCTGAATACAAAATTTCATATGGGTTGGATTCATGAAACATTTCAGGATCCAAGACACTTTTTCAATGCATAATACATTAAGTTAGCCTGATCCACCATTTTAACATCTGTGAGTACTCAAGTATACAAAAAATATCYTTCAGTGATTACCTAATTCACTACAACACACATGGGCCTGGAAGGCATTATTTGCTGAGTATTCCACCTTTTTTTAAGAGTCTATTAGTAAAAAACTTCACTCAAGCAACTCGCAGCCCAGGCAGCTGTAACAGGATATGGAGGCTTTCACCTTTATGTCAGGAGTTGGACTAAAGCCCAAGTCAGTGATGAAAACCACTGGATAGCTGTTTGCTAGGTTATGTAAAATGATTCATTAATCCCAGCCACAGTCACTAATAGACACGTGTCGACATCATTAAAACACACCTATACTTGAATCCCTCGGGGCTTGATGAGGAAAGGAAAATTGTGCTGGGAAAATGGGACTCAAAACTGGGATGACTACACACTGATCAAAATTTAGAAGTCAAATTTTCAAGATCCACGTGAATGAAGCAAGCAAGCAGTCCTTTACCACCCCAACACAAAAGCACCATGTATAATCATTAAGAGTGGCTGGTTTTGTGTTCTTCTAGTTATGATATTCTTGTTCTGCTAAACAGCATTCCTTAAAGRAAGTAGAGAAACAAATCTAGAAATAGACCACCTGCACCATAAGTGAGGCTTTTCCAGATAGTGACAGTGAAAGTAACTTTTCACAGATTCTTGGGAGATGTCTGATGAAATACTTTCCTTGGAGTACTGCCAAGTTGTGAGACCTACAATGATTTATAGGAAATACATTTCCAGATTTAGTGGCAATATATCATATTTTTGGTTTTCAAAGTATCCCTTGTGGATACTTAAATAAAGTAAAATAAGGGGTTTGCTTTTCAGTTTGAAACTGCCTTYAATTCTGAAATTAGAATAATTAGTTTGCACAAAATAAAATTGTTTAAGAAAGCTAGGTTTAAATGTTTACATGGTTGCAATATATGTAGATGGTTTATGGGTCCCAGACCAAAGTTTCCCTSTAGGATTTTTTAAAATGTCGTATTTTCATTTCTGTTTGGCATAGAAAATGTTGTGAGCCTTGAAAATGTTAATGGGAGAGAAAAAAAAACGCATAATTATATTCCTAATAGATAGCTGATATTCAGGGAGGAAAAAATTCTCCGCACACCTGTCTTTTTAAAGACAGAAAAARTCCAGAAAAACACTTTTAAAGGAATTTTACCTGCATGTTTGCAAGGAGTTMCTGCTATAAATAGAGACAACGTATTCTTAGTAGCTGGGTGTGGTGACAAGAAAGTGAAGATGACTSTCCACAGATTCAAAGGTGTAAAGCCAGAACTTCCTTTGAAGTTGTGCCTAAGCTGCTCCTACTGTCCAGTTCTATTTGGGTACCTAGTAATTCAGCCTGAAAAAGCAAATAARAGTGTAGCTTTCTCACTTTCCTGTGTGCTCTAACTACATGAAAAGTCATGGGATAGCCATGCTAACCTTGAGGTCCAAGTGGGCTGAAGAGGATCTCTGCAGTGAGAAGGAGATGTGGCTGGAGGATKCACAGAGGCCAGAGAGGGATACGCTGCAGTAGGAGGTTCTCCTTTCTCCAACAAAAATCAGCAAATATTCCTTAAATTTCTGTATTCATTCTGGAAAGTGCACACTGGAAACAGGATGTGGGACAAAGATCTAGCTGTTGACTTTCTCCTAAACTTTTGTTCCTAATGAATCTGCCTACTGATCATCAGAGTCATTGTCTCTGCATCTGTTTACCGATGGACAAAAATCTGCAGTCTCTTACAATCTGCAGTCTCTTACAATCTGCAATCTCTACAGCTCTCCTGGCTACTGCTTTAAAACAATGGGTGTGGGGGTGGTGCTATTAATAAATCAAGCATTCACAGAGTCACCCAAAATGCAAGTAAGTACAAGAAATATGCTTCATTCTTCAGCAGCTGCTGCAGGAAGAAAAGAATCTGCTAATGCAYCTTCCAATCACACTTTATCTGGCTGGCAACTGTTGCTCTGGTAAACATCCTGAGTGAGCCTATCCTGTGTCATCACTTATGATAAATCTCCTTGCTGCTGACTTTAATATTAGTCTTTTTGTAATAGTCTCACCCAACGGGGAGCTGAAAGTCTTTGGACTCCAGCAGAACGTGGTGCAGCTGCACAGCACCTCGGGGGGAAAATTGCAGGCAGTGATATCATAGTCTGCAATTAGTTATCTGATATGCCCCCCTCGAAATGATGAAAACATAACCATCATGGTCGATAGGAGCAGAGCTCCAGGCTGTACAGTGAGGAACCCAACCCCAAAGGSTGAGTAACCAGGGCTGTGAGGAGAATCAGTTGGGATCAGTTCCAAGCAATCCAGGTGAAGAAACACATGAAACAAAGCTGGGGAATAATAGCTGGAGTCTGATTTCCACTGTTTGACCAATTTAATTATTTGGGGAAAAAAGCAGTAGACACACAGAGTTGCCCAGCAGACAGATCCCCATCCTAGACCCCAAAATGCCTTATTCCTATTCTCTGATCTGTCACTTATCCAGTGAAAGAAAGGTATCTCAGGAATCTTTTCAAAAGTTCTGAAAGCCAGCCAGTGAAAACAAAGATAACATGACTCTGGCAGACATACTGAAAAGAGGAAGGCTGCTCAGAATATGCCTCACAATGTGGGGCATGATCTATGGAAGTCAAAGGTAAATTTCTTATGCAAGGATTTGATGATGGAAGAGAATATTGTCATATCCACTATTCCCTTTGGCTTTTCCCTGATACAAGAAGGGCAGGGATTCCATAGCCTGTAASCAGATTGCCTAGGCCAGCAGGCAACTTCTCCTGGGATTTTTGGTGGCAAAATATTTCCTTTTTCTGGACTCTGTGTGACTCTATCCAACCATATCCTAGGGTTTCAAGTATCTTGAGATTTATACTGAAAATGCTGACTAGCAAGTAGCTTTCCTAAGATGTATGTAGGTTATTCATATACTGAGCCACCTGAGCAGTTAAATTTCTTTAATAATTCTTCCAGTCTCAGTTAYGAACCTTTTAGTACTGCTTTAGTAAAAAGGCATGTTTAATAACTAGAGTTTGCAATAAACATTAGCACGCACACAATGCTACTGCTATCACAAATATGGTGGGCATAATGATATTTTTCCTATTAAAAAAAAGTTTATTTAAATGTAGCAATTTATGAGAGGCAGTGAAGATTCTCTTGCTTGAGTGAAGAACGGGAAAGAGGCACTGGCAGTGTGGCCTTCATGTTCTGTGATTTCAAATACTACATTAAATCCTACATAAATTTAGGCAGTGCTTGCATATAATCAGACTCAAATAGGGAAGCATTATTGTTTCCCAGAAGTGCTGGAATTATTGTGAAGCCAATGGTTTTGTTGTGGTACTCACTGATTCTATTAACCTTCTGTTTTAATGAGATATAGCTGGATTTCACAGAAAGATCCCATGTTTGAATGACAAATGATACAGTGGCAGACCTCAGTTCAAGTACAGAGAGTTTTACAGCACTGGATTCATTTTGAGCCAGAGCCAATTTGAACAGCAATTCAGGAATACACCACCTCAATAAATACAAAATCCGAGACAGTTACTTACTAATAAAGCACCACAATATTTTTCCCCCACCATTGATATTACTTGAAGCAAACTTCATCAAGTGGTTTATCAAGTGCACTAGACTAAGCATCAACCCAGGACAAAAAGACCACAAATTGGAAGAACTCATTGAGAGCAGCCCAGACAAGAAGGACTTGGACAATAGATCTTATTGTCTTCCCTGAACAAAAAACCTTCCTTCCTTTCCTAAAAACATGTCTTGGACACACCTTGCTATAACAAACTGCTAATTCATCTGACTCATAAAACTACTTTCTCTGAAAGGGTGGGAGATATTGGGATACTTTCAATATAGGAATCGATTCMAGATACCAAACCAGTAAGTTAAAAAGCAAAAGATAGGCTTCACTTAGTCATGTTGCCATGACTATCACTGTGGGTATATTTGTATCAGATCAGGGGTGGAATAAAGGTGTTATTTCATTGCCTTGCAATTGCTGTGAGTCAACAGGAGTATGACTGTGAGTGGTGTTGATAAAATGGCATGACCTGACCACTATGAGTAATAAGGTCAGACAGAAGACTGATACTGTTAAGAAATTCAGTGTAGGYCTGAAAAAAATTGGTTGCATGGGTGTTTCAAAAATTAGGCAAATACTCTTACTCATAAGGAGTATTTTCTCACAGGGATTGCTCAGCTGAAGCAAGGGTTGCACAGCCAGACWCAGTGATGGATTGCCAAACAGTAACTGAAGAGAGTTTCCTGTTTTCAACGTAACAGTTTTCAGAGAATGCTCTGGTCCTCTGTGCTCTTGTTCACTTCCCATCCAGTAGAATAATATTTGTGCAAGAACATTTTTCTTATGATTAATCATAATGTTTCTTTCAGCTGAAATAGCCCTGTAGGTGAACTCACACCTGCTTTCTGGAACTGCAGCAAAAGAGGCACCAATTTGGTGATGGGACTGCAGGCTGGGACTTTGGGGAAGAGGCAGAAGATCTGTAGCTACATTGCTTTGCCTCTGTTTCCCTACCTGTGCCACTGGCTTCCCATGGGCTACAAAAATCACTAATCATTATCTTGTGCTGGCAGCATGGTTGTCTGTTCACTTCTTTCTCACTAGGTGGGAATATTCTTACTCTGTTAAATATTTCTGTATCTAGACTTCAAATTTTAAGTTCTAGGGTAATTTAAATACATTCAGCCTGACTCTAGCTCTGCTGAATATGTTGATGAAACCCACCAGATAAAGTAACTCCTTCTTGACCAAATGTTGTAACATTTATGTGTACTCTGTGCAATGCAAGGAAAAAAAACCACTAAACAGAACAAAATTTCAACAGAGACACCATCTATTTCTGAAGCAATGCACTGAGAAAGCCTAAGATGTCAAATCTGTTTCAAGAATTCAAGTGCATCTACAGCAGTCAGAAGAATCCAGCAGATGACAAACAGAAGGAGCACATCTCAGACATGTGCTGGTGTCTAAATGTTTGAACGTTTGAGGTACTGTGGGATCTGCTGAGGAGAAACCACGTGTTTTGTTACTGATGCCCACCCTGAGCTTTGAAGGCATGGATGTGTATCATCAAGTAAATGTGACAAATAAATACTTTTGTAGGTTATTAATGGATATAAGCCTTGCTGTGCCCAAGACTTTCAGTGTTGTGGCTATGCTACTTTTTTTAATGGGTTTGTGACAACACAGAAGCAACTGAAGAAAATAATATTGTCTATATTTCGAAGGGTAGCCTAGTAAGGCAGAGAGAGCTTTTTTAACTTTTCCTCCTTTGCCTAGCAAAATAAATTAATTAAAAATTTATTCATTTGCAAGTGCAAAATTTTGGATAGAAATTCTACTGATCTTTAAGGGCATTGTTGCAACATCTTACCAGTCTTGAACTGTTCTTTATGCAATATATTGTTTATGATGCACTAATTTGCTATAATTCTGGCATATATAAAAGTAATAGGGGTTGCTAAGAAGTATAAAAGAAGAAAAATTTACCCCAGCTCCAGAAAGAAACACAAACTACTTTTTACATGTCCTACCTGGATTAAAATAAACTTTCAGCCAGGCATTATCAGAAAGCAAATTCAGATTTAGTCACTGGTCTTAACAATCTCCAAGTCACAGAACATGCCTCCTCCTGAAAAGCTGGACAATTGGGTTTTTTCTAATCCACATGAACTCACACAGCCAGAAAATGCTGTCCAGCATATATGCCAAGAGATGCCCTGAAAAATCACTTGAAAAACTTTGCTGATCTTACCCTTACATGATGCTCTAAGATTGCTCCTGCTTCGCTATTTAAAAAAAAAAAACCAGTTAGTGCTGTGCTCTGTTCAGTGTGAACACAAACAATATCACTACTAGATAATGTGTGAGACTTGGCAGGTCAAGAATATGTGGAGAAAACACAGCAAAATTAGTGTAATCCTTTCCCACCCAAAAAACAGCCAGAAAATTAAGCCATAAGAAAAAAAAGGAGGGGAAAAATGGATGAATAGGACTGATCTCAAAGAAATGCCAAGAGACACAAAAGTCATCATACACAGAGAAAATCTCTGCAACATTTTACACAACAGGGAGCAAATGGATCCAGGGTTTACTGAGGCAAGCCACAAAAGCAGGAAAGAAACCTCTCTAGGCAGTCACCATGGGAATGTGTCTCACATGCTCAAAGTGTCTGCCARTTACTGCTTTTAATACAAGAATTGCTAATAGGATAAGTGCTTGCCTAAAACCTTAGCTGGGCCCATTCAGTGATGCACTGGAACCACCAAGTATCTCTTTTCAGCAGGCTATAAAATGATTTTCTTACATTCTGGAAAAGAGGGGTTCAAAAGTTAAGAGCTCAATATGTAATCTCAAGAAGGGTATTTTTATTTTCTGTGCTAGAACAGATTCTGCTCCCCACAAGAAGATGAAGTTRCTCTGACTACTGCAATGGAGGAGCRGTACTTTGTTAACACMATTTTCCCAAGCYATTGGATGCTCCAGCCCTATAGCCTCTCCCAGAGCACCACACCTTCATGCACAAATACCTCCAATATATCAAGAAGATATTTTATATTTATCACTAAAAAGTATTGGTTCCAACAGGAGTGATACCTGACTAAATGTAAGACACCATTCTTCAGTTGATTATTAAATAAATTGTGAAGTCATTGAACCTGAAGAACTGTTAAGTCTGACAGTAGGGCAAAAGATGTAAGTCAGTTCCCACTTCACAAACTGCTTCAAACATCCCTAATCATAAAAAGATAAGCATGGCAGAAGAAGTCTTTAAGGAAGATCTACTTTGCATTTGCTGTTGTCTAACAGGAAACAATTGCCATCAAACTGAAAACAGCTGCCAGAATTCGGTGTGTATATAGATAGCAAACACACAAATAAACAGGATAAAACTGCCAGAGCAATAAAGTTTTATCTGATTTTTACAGCACTGCTACTGGCTAAATTGATTTAAACAAAGTACGTATTATTTCACTTCAGTGTTTTAAATGCCAGGTTTATGCATAAACGGCACATGGGAACAGAGAACAAAACCCCACAGTTATGGATATGAAGACTCATTAGCAAMAGGAGCCTTTTTTCTACACTTACACACCTGTGTAAATGGTGGAAAAGGGAAAGGGCATGTAAATAAAGAAGGACAACTAATCAAGCAGGGGGAGGAAAAATAAGGAAGCGAGTGAAAGATGCGTTCAGGCCGCACCCTCAGTGTGTCTTCATTATTAATGAATCATGTTTCTTTATAATTGACAAATGCTACTTTCCCTTGAGCCTGCCTGGTTAACTATTCCATATTCCTYGTGTAGCAGCTTTATCCAGAGCACCAGGATGGCGCTGGGAAGCCCTGACTGTCCTTAGCAGGGACACATTGCCTGGATTCCTCAGTGTGACAGGGACACCGTCTGTGAGATGTGAGCTGCYCGATGGAAGGAGCAGGTAAATGGAAGGAGCAGGTAAATCCCACCATGCCGAGCACCCCTCATGAACGATCGCGTTCACAAAGAGCATCCTGCAGCCSGTCCCGTCTGTTCGGAGCGGGATGCGCTCGGTGCGCTGTCCCGGCAGCATTATCCCGGCCCCTCTGATCCGCCCCGCTGCTGGCAAGCTCTGCTGTCTCTCGGGCTGCTAGCAAAGGCTGCTGCTCCTTTCAGAGCCCGCTTTGGACAGCAGCCCGCTCGCTGCCGGGACACTCGCTCACATGTGCCCACGGGGGTCTGGGTGCCCACGGAACATCCACTGAGCTCCAGCGAACCTCGCACTTCTCTATGGGAAATCTGCACCAAACTCTTCATTACAGCTACCCACACACACCACGCCCTGCTTCTTCACAGACACCTAGCCATTAACAAAAATAACAATAAAAAAGCCCCCTAGGGAAATGTACTTCTGAGAACCTGTTTTGCTAACATGGTGTCACTGTGAGACACACATAATTAACAAAAGCTATGCCACGGCAGGTTGGTTTTTTTTGGTTGGCTTTTTTTTTTTTATTTTTAACTATTATACGTTCTGTCAGAGGCAGCATCTTATTTACAAAAGCAGGTATTTAGTAAAAGAGACACTAATTGTGAAGCTGAGGATTGCAGGCTGATGCCCTTTTCCTAGGCAGCTGTCAGCACGTACCCTGGCAACATCTCCTGTAACCCTCTCACTCTGCTTTTGGAACAGCATCATTAGCAGAAAGAGAGATGGAAGTTTTAACACAGCTGCT
>NW_026623922.1:41444-88870 GCF_030028575.1 Malurus melanocephalus | reverse complement strand
AAACTGTAGATTGTTCTTCAACTCCTTTTGGTCTTTTTTAATAAAAAGGTTTTAGTGGGTTTTTTAAAGATGTTTCACAATATAAGAATTGAAAGCTATTGTACCAAAATAAGATTGCTGCATTATATAAAGTTGCCAGTGCTGTCATGTAGAGGAACTGGAAAGTCCCAAAACCACTGCTCACAAAAGAAAGTTCAATTATGTTCTTAATTGAAAACACAGACTCAAAAAATGACTGCAGGTTTCGTTAGGCAGGAAACAGTCATAGAAGCTTGAACTTTAAATTGCAATTAGCTGAACTTTCTGTCWGACTGGAAAGATTCTCCGAGGAAAACCCCTCTTTTCCTCGGTTGCCATTTCGCATTAGTGCCTACAAGCTGACTCGTTTGATGAGCGGCTGTGCCGTCCCTTGGGCGGGGGCCGCTCCAGCAGCCGCGGCCAGGCAGGGAAATCACAAATCACAGCCAGCTGCTACTGATATCAGCGCTCAGGCTCTGGGGAGSCTTGAGATTGAGCGGGGAGGAAACTGATAAACACACCGACACAACCCTCTGCCATTGCCATGAGCTGCACCCATTGTGGGCACTGATAATTACAGCGTTTGGTGGCTTTGAAATTATTATGACCTCTCYGGGAGGGAGAAATGACTGTGTGTTAAGAGGTGATGGACTCCAGGAGAATGACCAGCAGCTACACCAAACTGGCTTCACGCCTACAATTGTGGGTGACACACAGAGAACGGTCCAAAGCTCTGGGTTTGTCACAGAGAATCCCTGACACGTAAAGGCTAAGAATAAAACAGACCCTGGATGTGTTTTACTTTGTGGCAACTTGGATGTTTGCATTTCACTACTTTAAGGATTCGGTGAAATGCTGACAAATGAAATCAGCATGCCCAGATGCCRGCTGATGCTAAAACATGATGTGTTTTGAACACCATTAATTGTTCCAGGGAAATGTTGCGTTGTTTTCAGAAGAGGCAAGATTAGTGTGGTGGGTCATGTTTGTTTCGGGATTACCCTCTCTGTGAAGTTACATTTCACAGACAACATCATTCCTTTAGCCCTGGTCCTGGAAAAAGCAGTTTTAGAGGGGAGTTTTGTAAACAAGAGAATACATGTCATATGAAGGGGAGAATTATCATCTTCCATATTGAATACATTTCCAAACACTTATCCCTTAGTTGTGGAACAAAAATGTGGTGTAAGAAGACCAGAAAGCAGATTTACAGCATTTGGAATGTCAAAAAACTTTTAAGTTCTTTGACTGACTTACCCTCTCCTTACAAAAGAAGTCTACTTTTTTTTTTTTTTTTTCTCTGCTTCTTTTCAACGTACTTTACTACCAGTGCACTACATTTAGAACTAATATTATCAAATATCATCACATCTTTTCAACAAGAATTTTAGTGGTAATGAGCTCATCATTCTCTCTGGTGTTGATCTGTCTATCAGCATGCATGATATCTCCTACTTCTGGCACATTCCTGATACAGTWGAGCCTCCTGCATGTTTAGGTGAGAGATGAATAACTGCAATATTCATACTATCCTTGAGTCAGGCCTATAAAAGTCATGGGAACTCTTCTGGAAAGAAAGATACACCACATAGAGATGAAGGTTTTGTTTAACCTTGGCTAGAGTTACCGGTGGTTTTAAAAGCATTTACTTTAAAAAGTCCTTCCTCAATTGTGTGATGCTATCTGTCCTCATTATGCCATTCTCTGACTTCCTGTTTWCAAGGTAATGGCTCTTCACAGTGGTGAGCACCAGGAACTGAAGAATCTTCAAACATTTCTGCAAAGGCTGCCAGACAATCCCCTGCCATGGTTTGCTGGTTATGTGTGTGCCAGCRTTTCAAGGGCAGCTCCATAACCCTTCCACTGAACAGGGATGGAAAGTTCAAGTGCACCTCCATAAAGTCTAGTTACTTTGTAGCTTTGGGAAAGCAGCCAAGACACACACTGCAAGGACTGAGTGAAAATAAACTAGCACAAAGAGCTTCTTCAAACTGCTTTATTTACAAATTTACAGCATAGATATGTGAACCAAGGGGCAGGCAGGGCTGTGTCTTTGTGACTGACCAGCAGAGACAGCAGCCCTGTCTCAGAGCCTTATCTTGTTGTGATGAGGCTCTGGCAACCTCTCCAGAGCTAACAGCCAAGCTCCCTCCTCCCACTGGTAGCCTCATTCACCCTCTTTCCATTTCATCTTTACCACTACTATTTCTGTCCCAGTTTCTTCCAGTATTGGGATCCAACTTCTAGGATTCCCTTTGTGTTAATCTAAGAAAACTTTGAGAAAGATATTTCTACRAATACATAATGCTCACTGGAGAAAATCTCCTCCAAAAACATCATTAACCAAGATGTCAGCAGCTATACCCTCCGGGATCCAGACTCCTCAGACAAGTCATGTCAACACCATGAGTAAACCTTGCTCACATATCAGTGACAGTATAGTCACACCACCACAGACATCAGGATGAGTAAGTTTTTCAGCTTTCTCTGTAACTCATTTTTCATTCTGTAATCATGTTAAGAGCAATTCCAGGTCCTCTTTAATTTCATAAAATTCACTACTAAAAGAATCAAAATTCCAGTCCAGGAGCTTCCTGGCAACAATAGCCATCAGTCTGTGATACACGGCAAAATCACTGGCTAAAAAAAGAAAACACCACCATCAACTGCTGTTTTGAAATCATTACTGACTACAAAGTCATGCTGGAATGTACTTTACACCAACCAAAATATATTGTAGCTATAGTCTGGTACCTTGCTAAGCCAGTAAGAAGCTTCCCTGAGGGGCATATGTGAAGTTTGACACACTTCTTGAAACCATGCTGAAGCCTTCATTAGGGGCTTGCTGTGTCACTGTAAAAGCACATCACTCCCAGAGTCAGCGCAGACCYTGCTCTCTAGGACACTGCAGGCAGCTCATAGAAGCAAAAATCAGTCCAGCAATTATAGTATTTATACAGTGCACAGACTTGGGCCAAGCCAAGGATTTAAACATAACTTAGATGTACCTTATTTGTCTACCGTAGCCCTATCCTTTTTCTTAAGGCTTGGTCCATATACSTGACCTTAGCAAGACCATTTTGGCACGATGGTCACACAGTTTTAGRAAGAAAAGCAGTGAGGCTGCTTCAGTTATCACAGATGCACTGGGAGCTGGTTCCCTCTGACACACCCATTCACAGCCTGGCAGCACTGCAACCATTACAGAAGTATCTCCTGCTGCTCAGACAAATGAGATATGTATTTACAGTACACACACACACAGCCCCTGAGTGACAATGGCCATGAAAAAGGCATTTTGTTAGACTCCTGGAACTGATGAGCACAAAAATAATGTAGAAGCAGAACTGTTATGCCTAACCACAAAATGCCTTGAGGCAGCTGCAGTCACAGTGAGAGTCTGTTAAAAGTATGGCCATTTCTCTAAAACATGGTTGAGCCTGGACCATGTGAAATTTCAAAAACTTTTTGTCACTTTGGACATACTTTTTTTTTTTCTCTGTATAAACTTTAGRTTTTTCAAATACAAATATCTGAAGCATATAGCCAAGCTGCAGGAAGGTAATCGATAAACAACCAAATTTTGTCACTTCTAACCCTCTTTGTTCCAAAAGCTCATCAGTCAGCCCCAAAGAAACCTTATAAAGTCAGAAACAAGCATGCTTGGCAGAACAGCTCTCCACATTTCAGTCAGAGATCCCCGCAGTTTTTCTCCTGCTCAGCAAGGCTGTGCCCGAATGCAGAATGTTGGAGTTGTTGGCTCAGCTCATGTGAACTCCAGAACGCAGCTGTGTGCTCTGGGGGGGGCTCACCCCCTTCCCCCCACCCCCCTTTTCGCTGCAGTCCAAAACAGGGAGAGCAAACTGTGTTTGTAACAGCAGTCACATTGCCGAAATGAGCTTTGTCAGAGCCATTCTGAATTCCCTGATGTAGTTCTGTTCTTAGTTTAAACTTCATTCTTTAATGATCTACAATTCAATTTTTATGGACCTGGAATTGCCCTTTACAAGTGGTACACAGCTTTCCGTGATTGTACAGACCAGTGCAACAAAACATCACTAATAACACTTAAAATAACAAAAGAATAGTGATGCAGGAAAGCTGCCAGCTATCCAGCAAAACAGCACTTACTATCTGAAGCATAAACTTAAAAATCATAAGTGTTTTCATTCATAAAAAACTTACCTGTTTCTGTTAGACAGAGCTTCAGCAGACATAATCCAAAAGTTGCCCATAAGGAGAACTTGGCCATTGTTTTCTTGGAACTGTTGCAAAATCCAAAGATCCTTGCAAGCTGCAGAGAGGAGAAAAGCCCCGGCGCTTGTTAAGCCTGCAGTCAATGAGTCTGAAGTTTGCTGCACTTTTTATTCTGATTCAAAGGAACTGAAGTAATGACATAACTGGGAGGGGGGGGGAGCTCCATCCGTCACACCCATATTGCAACAAAAGTTACCCAGCAGTAGGAGAAGGGGGAGTGGGAGGAGAGCTCCTACTGACTAAGCAGGCACACTTGAGTTTTAAAGAGGCACTAAACATTCTCTTCTTACACAAGTCCAGTCAAAAGTTAAACTTATTGTGCTTGCAGGAAAATCTGTGTAATCTCTCCTGAGTCAGCTCAGAAATGAACTGTTATAAGCTTTCCTTCCYGCATTTTAAAATCTCTTCATTATTGCAAACCAAGTGAACATAAAGCGCTAGAGTTTCTGAATCCCGGTAAAGCATCTATAACAGCCTAGAGGTTTCTCAAGAATATTTTATTTAATTATTCCTATCTCACCATTTTCTCTTTCTGCAGTTCAATTAAGAGCAAGTAAAAAGCCTGCTCTGCAATGAAGCTTTCTGCAATGTTTTTGTTCATTGCTGGAGGATAATCTCACACAGAAGGTAAGTCGAGGTGGATCCGTTTCCCACAGCCCGTTCTACCCTTGACTTCTCTGCACAGGTTGCTCCAATAAGAGCAGGGAATGATGCCAGGGCCAGCAGTGATACTGAGAACTGATATGTCACGAGGTACAGCAGGAATTATTCCTCCTATTCCTGATTCAGAMAGCAGAGAAACAGGAGGCAAAGGTTTGAGATCTTTGAGGTTCAGACAAGGTCTTGGCTCCTGGGGGACATGTGTTCMTTGCAGTGTGTGGTTTTGTTTGGCTCTCCATGAAACCCCTGGTGAAAACCTCAAGGCCTCTGCAGATAAGCAAAATTCTCATCCCTCGTGTTCCTGAGTGATTYCTGTGGTGTCTCCATGCCCTGGTTTCTCTTTAGAGCTGGAGAATCGTGAGGGGTTGGTCAGGATCACCCAAACCAGTGCTTCTCACTTTTACCAACCAGTGACTGAGGGCCAGAAATGCCCTGATTCCAGTTTCACTCGCCAAATCTGGAATGAATAGTCCCCTATCAGATCACCATTCTGCCCATCTTCCCACTTGAAAGAATCTTCTCATTAATTTAATCTGTTACCACAAACAATGGAAAAATACAGACAGGTCTTTCCAGACACAGGCACAAGAAGGTCACATGAAAAGTTTTTCAGGACTTTGCCCTTCTTTTGCCTTTTAGAGATGATTGGCTATCCTTTCCTCAGCCAGCCAAATTTTGAGAAACAGGTTCCAACATGCTATTTCTACAGGTCTAGARTATCTGATGGGACAAAGTTAAAGTAAAAAAATCTTTCCTTGAAACACAGGGAATCTTTTTATTAAGAGGCTAGCAACTTTGAAATTACATATAAAACACATTTTGTTTAGTGAATATGCTATCTTAAAAAAAAAAAAAAAGAAATGGCTTTAAAAGCAATTAAAAAGCAATCTCCTATATACCTTGTTGTCTAAAGTGGAAAGAGAAATTGTTCTGTAAAATCCTGTACAATTATATCTATAAATATTTTGGCATCAAGATACATGAATGACGTTTAGTGGGATTTCAAATGCTGGTGCACAGTTAATGAATGTTTTAAATTTACTAAGTATATCTTTTTCTTCAATTGCTAAATTACTTTTAAAATCCACATCCTATGAATGAAACAGAATAATTGAATATTTAATTAAAATAAACATAAATTGCCTCTCCGTAAATATCCTGTATTCATAATTACATAGAATTAAAAAACCAAAAGTTTTCTTCGGCACAGGTAAAGGGAGAATAAAGTCCATTTTAGGGACAGGGGCAGAGTCTTATTTTACCAGGAGTGGAAATTCCTTGTCTCTTCATGGTCTGAAGTTTCTAATTGCAGCCCTTYTGACACCTGATTACGAATTGGTTGTTTTTGAGATACCAAAATATTACTTGTTATTCATCTCAGTCTTTTCCGTACTTCTGCGTGTGTTCAGCAGGGGTGGGTGGTATTCCACTTTGGAACAAATCTCTCTTGTTGCCCTGTAAAAGTGGGCTAATATTAGACACATTTAGAGCAGGTGCATGGAGATGCTAGTACATGATGTGAAAGGAAAAGACAGATCTACACAAGAAAAAGAATTGATCACAGCACATCCTTTCCTGTGACAAATCACAAAAATAATTAATGAGCTGTAGGCATGTGACATGTGAGTTTGACCACTCCACATGCCATCTGCCTGCTTACACATCAGCCTGGGACACACATGTGAATTCCAGAAAAAAAAAAAGGAATCAAAAATATTTCCTTCTTTTTCACACAAACTTTTGTTGGTCTCAGGTAGACAGCAGTTCAAATGTGGCCTGGCTGCAGGGCAAAACACTACCCAGAAAATTCAGTCAACGCAGGTGTACTACTCTGGAAAAACTGTTKGGTTTGGGCTTTGGTTTTTKGTTTTGKTTTGKTTTGGTTTTGTTTTGGGGGATTTCTTTATGAGAAATACATAACTTCTGCTTCAGTTTGGGAAAAATCTTCATACATAGGAACAGAAAAATCCTGAAGSAAATCTTCAGCTGAAGAGATGCAGCAGAGCATCCCTTCTGAGCCTGTCAAGACAGTTAAATATTTGAGATCTGGAATTTGCTTACTTCCTTGGCAACAAGCAGCTAAATTACTGGCATCAAAAATTTGTAAAATTATTAATGAATTAAGTTTTTGAAAGAGAATCAAACAATAAGACTAAAAAGGATAAAACTCCAGCATTTTGAAAAGTGTTTTTCTGTGATGCCTTTGACATCAAATGCTGCTATGATGGTAAAATATAGTACAAGAACACTAAAATAACTAATTTGTGATTTTATCACATATGTGAACTRTAGGCAGCACTAATTAATTTTGATAAAAAATCCTAATAGGGAATGCATATGTTGGAGCCCTAGAAAAGGAACACGCGTGGCTTACAGTGACATAAAAAAATATGGTTTTTTGCAAGAATTCCCATAGAGGACGAAATTCTGACCTTGCTTAATTGGAAAACCAAAATTYCACAGAACTCAGTGGGACAGCCTCTTCCTGGAATGAATATTTAGATTTGATTTTGTGGATAGGCAAGAAAATAGATGTACCTGAAAGAACCTGTACTTATGATGGAAGAAAAGATATCAATGGAGATTGATTTCATTATCAAATGGGAGAAATTGAAAGAAGGGTAGAATGGAATTTTGTTTCTGTGAAAATAGCTGGCATTTGTCTTCTGAAACCCTGAAATGTCTGAAAAATAAAGCTCCTAATTTTAATTTTTTTTTTCTATTACCAGCAGAAATATTTTTATTTTTAAATTTAAAAGATAATTTTATGAATATAATTTGATGGATACAATTATGAATATAATTTATGAATATTAATATTTCAAGCTTGTTACAGATATTTGAAGAGCAACTGGTCTTGGTGAATATAAAAAGCAAAAATGTCCTTAGGTAATTGTGGTCATGGCTGTGTCTATTTTGTGTAGACTACAGATGATCTGTGAGACTGGCTGAAAATCAGATTTGGGGGAGCAGGGAGGATTTTATACCCACTTATCTGTAATATCAATAAAATACGCTATTTTTAATGTGATTTCCTCCATGTCCCTAGACTGCAATCTAGTTTCCTGCATTTCAGACTGGATTCAATTTCAGAGTAGATTTAATTTTCATTATCAATCCTGAAAACAGGTTTTGCAATGGCAAGGGCTGTAAATGCTCCAGCGTGGCAAATCTTGAAGTGCACCCCTTTCCTGGGCTCTGAGCGCTGATGGGAAGGCACAAGAAGAGCCTGTGCTGGTTTCAGCAAGAAAAGCTGCTCTTTTGGCTGGAGGGCAAAGCACTCCCTTGG
The DNA here is from genome assembly GCF_030028575.1 of Malurus melanocephalus. Lineage (NCBI taxonomy): Eukaryota > Metazoa > Chordata > Aves > Passeriformes > Maluridae > Malurus > Malurus melanocephalus. The sequence goes on along the minus strand of NW_026623922.1, from coordinate 80,646 downwards.
GAAGTTGAGCGCCCGGTTCTGCTCCCATCAACCTTTTTGTTGCCAGATGTAATTTACAGCCCGTGTCCTGCAGAGAGTCAGGAGGATGAACAATGGCTCCCAGTTGTTTACTCCTGAAAAAGGCAMCGACCCAGATTGGCACCCAGCGTGTGGATTCATCAGCCTGTTTTACTGGTTTGCCCCAGATCCCGAAAGGACTCTCTAATCCACCGCAGGCAAAGCCCTTCACGGCCGCAATGAAGGAATTCTGTGCCAGACCATGCGATCCCATGGTTTTTGTTGCTCCCAGCGCTCCCGCGGTGCAGTCCCTGCTGTCCCTCTGTCCCAGCAGGGCACAGGCGGCAAATCACGGTCCCGGTGCCCAGGGACAGCTCCAACAGCTCTGTCCCCACTCAGTTACCGAGTTATTGTGGGAGATGGAGCAGGAAAGCTGCCCCCAGCACAGTCCCGGCTGTGCCAGCCCGCGGCACAAACACAGAACGCATCAGTGACCCACTGAGTCACCAGCAGCTCTGCAGAGCTGGGGTGGGGGAATACAGGGGAAACTGAGGGCAGACGCGTTCTCTGGAGCTGATTTCTGCCTGTCTGCTCCTCCTTCCCCTGGCTGGCCTTCCCAGCACACACAGAAGTCCCAGGAACTGGGAGAATGCTGGGGATGAGCCACCCTCTGTGTGCCCAGCATTTTGTACTCCCACTTTCATTTCTTTTGTTTGCAGTTATACAATAGGTGAATCAAGCTTATTCTGAGCCATTTCCTGAATGTACTCATTCCTCCCCACTGTCTTTCCATTTTCTTCCTTTTGATTTTGTTTCATGACTTCTACCTTGACTTCTCTCTCTCTCATCTCCATTAATTCCTCCTTTTTCTTAGCCCCCATTCTTTCTCATCCAGTCTCTCTTCCATGCAGCAYATTGGAATTATTAAATCAAACATTTAAAGCCCCAGRAGAGCAGGTGAKCTTTACAAAAGGCAAACATTCAGGAAACTCAGGAATCCCTTCATATTTGCATAACCAAACTGTTAACTGCTACATACAGATAAATACTTGGGGCCCTTGTGCCTAATACAGACCTGACGAGCAATTCAAAGTCAAGGGAGGTTTTCCACTGATTTTGGGAGTTTTGAGTCAAGGCAGCTGTGATCAGGGTTTGGTTTAGTCCCAGTGTCTGTATGATGGTAACTCTGTGTACTGCATCACATGTTTCCCTTGTACATACATACATACATATATATATATATATATATATATATATATATATATACATACATAAAATCTGAGAGGATAGAGGGGTTGCATCAGATTTATGGCCACTGGTAAAACCCCGAATTTTAGCTGGAACAATTTCTGTTCACACCAGACCCGTTCGTGCCAGTCTTGCCACGTACAACACACCCACRTTTAGACTGTGTCTTAAACACAGCAGTGTGAAATGAGCAGCTCAGCCTCTCTTTTTCAGTCACAGAGAGCACTAAAACCAGACCTGGTCTATATATAAACAGAAACTTACTGAATTTCAGTAGTCTCCCTGTTAGTCAGTTTTAGGATCCCTTTGAAAGGTGGAAGGGAAGGAAGAGCATCCTAATTTTAGACCATAATAGGCATGTTTGTTTCCAGTTCCAGCTGTTTCCAGTGTGGCTCTRGAAGGGAAGGTGCAGGTGTGCACACATCATAGGATGAGCAGGGTGAGGAGGCTGACAGGCACAGCAGTGCTGGCTTTTGAAATGCTAAACTCTGGGTAAAATACATGCAAAGCAGTCTGCCCCTCTTGAATGTTTTAGGAATGCATTGCTACAGCAGCAGCATCTTATTCCTCAGAGGGGCARTCCTTTTGCCTTGTTGGATGTGCAGACAGCAGCAGCAAGCAGCATTTTCCCTRAAGCCTGTTAGCTGGGCAGGTTAAGCACTGCCAGGAATCCATGAGCTGGTGCAATAGCAGCAGTTTGTTTCCTAAGGTTTGATCCTTTCCTCCTGGGTACACCCAGACAGAGCCAGGATTGCTGTCTCCCTGAGCTCACTGGAAAACAGGGACCCTGAGGAGGTGTCTCACATCCAGGTGGCACCAAGTGCCCCTCCATGGAGAGGGAATGCCTGAGGCAGGAAACTCCTCCCCATTTCCCCCCTTGGAGCCTGATTTCTTAGCTCTACATATGTTGGAATTGTCAAGTAGAAAAACCTACGACTTCTGAGGGAAGTTCTCTGTAGTGTAAACAAGCAGAAGAAGGTAATTCTGGGTGACTGAAGGCAGGGGTTTTGTGTGGCTGTGCGAGGCTGGGACAGAGGCACAGAAAATAGAATTCATAAAATTAGTGAGACAGAAACTCTGGTTTTGCACATCTCCATGTGCCAGATTTTCTGCTATAGAAATAGGTAAGGGAGGAGCTGAGTGCTAYTGCAAGACAACGAGTTTTTCTTGGGACTGGGAATTGTCACACTAGACTGCAGCTCCACTGCCTACTTAACAACCTGGCTTAAGTAACAATGAAAACCAACATTTAAAAACTAAAAATAAACACTCATTTGGGATATTATTACATAGTTGGTAAAAGTTCAATTATGGATTAAGTTTCTTTCATTAGAAAGAAATTCATGCCTAGAACAACACAGCTGTGTTTGAAAATCTACCTTTATTACTGGCCAAAAATTTGGTTTATTTGCTTTGTCTTTTCTTTAGTAATATTGACTGACAATAACTAACTAAATTTAAGAAAAAAATATTACTTTCAATATGGTTTTGAAAATGTTCTTGCCATTCAGTTTCTGTCCTTTTGGATTACTTTTTGAGGGATGTTTGACAGGATCTCGCAGCAAGAGATTTTACCCAGACCAAAATTCTATACAGAAAAAAAGAAATGCAATATTTTATGCAATTATGCATTACAAAATTATAATATGCAGGTGATTTATGTAATACAATAATCATCAAATGACACAGYATGACATGATCATCTTTGAGTACCTGAATACTCCTTTTTCAATAATTTGTGCCTCATTGATAAAGAAAACTTTTGTTCACGAATTCACCAGATTCTTCAGAACAGTSCATGTCTAAAAAATTTGCAATGTGTTCACAAATATTTAATTTGAAAAAATGTGCAACTGGTAATACATATGAGTTATTAGCTCACCTCTAAAACACCTCTTATATTGTCTAAATATTTTACTGAAGTGCTGGAAGAATTAAGCTGGTCATGTCTGAACAGCTTTTTGAACAAGTTAGATCTGGAAAGCTATTAAGACTCCTTCAGATGTTAAAGTATCAGTCAACTTGCACYGAATTTACAAGAAATTATCTATGTCTGAGTCATCTGAGATCTCAAAGATACATCATATGGGAGCAGATCCAGTGATATACAAATAGATATGAGAGTTAGTGAGAGAATCTGTAATTTATCTGCTGTCCATTGTACTTTAGGTCTCATGAGTAGAAAGTCCCTCTTCCTGCCTTTTGCAAGGTAATTCAGATGAAGAAATTTGTACACATATAGAGCTGATGTTCACACTCCCCTCATTTTGTTTTCTATAATCGACCCTTCCATAATTGTTGCAGTAATTTAATGAAAATTTTCCCTAGGGGAATGGGTAGAAAGGCAGAGATAATAGAAGGAATAAAAAAACTGTTCTGACAGATCTGGTACTATAATAAACTCCACACACCACTGTCTAGCAAGCAACAACTTCTAGATAATACCACAAAAAGAGTGTCACACTAAGCAGTTTTTTGAGAGTCTTGAGACAAAATGGAATGTGTTGAGTGCTTTGCTGCAAAGRTTCTTTCTCATGCACAGAAGGAGAGTCACTGTTTGGTATTATCTAGCCCAGGAAGGATTGATCTGCATCAACATCAACATGATCTCTTACAAATATATTAYTCCCCAAGTGATGAATTATACAATGCATATCTCAAGGGGCATAGATGTGAGATAGGCTATGAATGTTCAAGGGTCTAGTTCATATACAGATATAAGGATACTAAAGCTTATCTCAACTATTTAAGGATTCCTTTTTAACTTCTCCTCCCGTATTCAAATTCAGTCCTTCAATCCCAGTCTAGCTAGTTTTTCCTCTCTTCTTAATCACACACTTCTGTACAGACAGATATATCTGAAACACAGTTCACATGGCCCTGTCTTTGCTGAACTTAGCAATTCCAAAATAATACTTTGCACTTTTTCTAGCTTTTGAGAACTAACTGAAGCACTCACAGAAACCTGAGAAATAAAGATCTAAAAGCACAGCATACACTGCAAGTCACAAGCAGCCAGAAGCCCTTACTGAATACCTGCTCTAAACATTCTAACCTCAGCTATTAGTGGACATTTGGTCCCCTGGGTGTCTCTCAAGCAGCCTTGAATGTGCTCCATTTTTGTTTAGACACAGAAATATTAGGCCAGAGAGAGAAAATGACCCCATGGCTGATGGCTTTGTTCCACACTCCTGGGTGAGAATCCAGGTCCTCCTTCCTCCAGGGAGCCATAGGCTCAGCTGTATTTGCACATCTGCATAGCAAAGGCAGCTCCAGCCCACTGTCAGCTGAGCCTGCCCCACAACTGAAAACATTGCAGGCGCCTGGTTTGGCATTGCCCATCAGCTAATTAGCCTYGCAGATAAGCCTAATGAGCTAGGACCAGCTACTCTCTGGTAGGGATCTATGGCTTTCAGGAACTGGTGTCTCCACATAGCTGGTAATTCCAGATGAGGAAGCACCAGCAGGGAACAGCTCTTGGCCCTTTTCTGCTCTACACTGGAGCTGTGTCCCTCGTCCCTTGAGGTGAGCTTACCTGAARAACACATCACACTGAAGGTTTAGTCACCTGTAGAACTGTGGTGCCCTGCCAGATAGGAGAGAGTACATCAAAGGAGCACTCTGTGCTTTCCCCACCTCCCTGCTCTTTCTCTTTGGCAAGGATCTGCAGGATTTCAGATTTTGGTGGTGTGGATTTCAACTGAAGCCAAAATCAGTAATAGATTTWAAGCCTAAAGCCAACAGATTCCAAAGCCTATTCAGTAACAGATTTTGGTCTTGGCAAATAAATTCTTTGCCAAGCAGGGAGTCTGGCCAAGAAAGACTAGGAAAAATTTCTCCGGGCGCTGAACTGGAGTAAGTGGTAAAATTTGGCAAGAAAGACATTAATGTGAACTTTAGGAAGGTCCTGTTGAGAGACCAGCTACGTGGTGGAATAGCTCTCGAGAACATGTTCACCCTTGCAGAAGAATAGAAGGAATGACTGGACCTCTTTAACTGTGGTTCTGTGATTCATTTACGAGGATCCCACGTCTCCAGTGTTATACTTGGATCATCTGAACAGTCACTGAAACTAATACTGGGAATTAATCACCCATGCTAGGATTGCCACTCCTCAGAGACTTTGCTGCAGACAAGGGGTGCTTTCAGCCACACAGCTTTCAGATTAAAACTCAGCTAGTAGCTTTTTCTGATTTTTGAAACACAGGTTAATTACTTTATGGGAAAGAAYATTGGTATTTTAACCTATCCCTTCTCTATTTGTGTTATTAACCCTCTTGCAGACATCCTGCTTTGACATTTCTCAACTRTCCATTTGACATCCCTGATGGATGGGATTTTATCAGTAGGTMGAAAATTACTGGCTGAAAAATTAGGAATAGTCTGAATATGAAATTATGAGATTCCTTTTTAATGGTCTCTTACTTTTTTACTCCAAACAAAGCATCAACTTATTTATACTTAACTGCACTCAGTGCCATTGTCATGGAAAGGGGGCATGGTGCTCTGGGCTCTGCAATGCCRTCAGAGCCTCACAGGATCAAGATCTTAGAATAATTTCTACTCCCTCACAGATTCAGTAATTGTTTCTAAAACAAGAGAAAACATGTGGGTTGATGCATGATTGAATGGAGAGTTCAAGACTCAGGCATTGTAAAGAAAAACATCTGTACAAAAAAAGACTTCTCATACAGAGATGTATGTTATCACTTAGGCCAAGAACACCCTCGTTGCTGGGCCATTACACATTCTTCAGTGCTGTGCATGCTGAGCTATTACTTTGCAAATAATATTTGCTTTTTAGAGTGGTAGGCAGTGTTATAGGAATATTGGAATTAATAAYTGTGCAGCTCTGACTTCCTTCAGAAATTCTTGTGAGTGCAGTGGTACAGAGGGAAAGAAATTATAGGTGAGAGGGACACAGGATTTGAAACAAGGGAATAAGGACTGGGCTGAACACATTCTTTTCTGATTAGCATTATTTAATGAGGTCAGTGTATCACTTCTGAGCTGCTGCTCAGAAAYATGAAATATATAATGATCTCTTTCTATAAATATGGTAGTAGAGTAAGAAAATATTTTAAAATCTGTTGTCACTGAAAACGTCAAGTCTACAGAGACAGCGACCTGAAGCACAGTGTACCTATCAAATGTCCTTCAGATGACTCTGTGTTKCTCATTCATGTGCACAGTTTCAGCCATGCAACACTGACCATACAACCAACACTGAAGCATCCTTGTAAATCTGAGAGTCACAAGACATGTTATAGAAAACAGAGGGGGAAAAAGGGGAGTTACCAGASACGTTCACATGATGGTGGCTCCCTTTCCTTGAAACAAACCACAAGCTTACACAGCAACACTGTCCTCAGGCTTTCTTTCCTATAGGCAGAGACTCCAATTTACCAGGCATTTTCTTCCAACCCATGCCTTCCCCATTACTAAATAGTCAAAAAATTAGCCAGAACTTGATCCTATCTATTTTTAGGCTTTGGCTTCTGAATGTAAAAACTTCCAGGTGAATTTGTCCTCTTAGAGATAGAAAAGTAATTTTTGGTTTGAGTAGATTCCTTGTGCATGACAGTGTAAAAATACCTTTTTCCTAAGACAAACACAATTTTTGAACCCTTTCAGTATTTTGAGATCTGGGTACTATCAGCCAGTCTTCAAGCATGGAAAGCAGTCTGAATTCAGATATTCAGCCCGTCTTCAAAAAAAAACCCAAAAGGCACTCAGATGTATCCTCAATGACCTCAAACTTAACAATAAAAGGAGAGTAGGATACAAATTAAAGTCTTACAAGTTTGGTCTGTCCCATGCTGGAAGTATTAAAATCAAGGAGCTTGTTTTCCCTGTGTCAATTGTAAAGTTTAGCTTTGTTCAGGAATTGAAACCTCTGCCTAAGGCTGAGCACTTACAAACATGGGACTCTGTTCAGTTAACCAACCTGCTTCACCAGGCCAAATACCGTGCTGAATTCTCTCCCTATGTATTCCCTAAAACCTGACAGATTTTAGAGGGGAAAGGAAATTCCARAGGCTCAAGAGTTTCTATAAATCTTAGTCTGTTTTCTGTTAAATTAAAGACATGAGAGAATTTTTCATCTCCAATGAGTGCTGTGAGTTGTAAAGAGGTGCAAACCAAAGGAGATGTGTAAAGCAGAGAAAAGGTGATCTTGGAGAGAATTCAGAAACCTCCTATAAGACAAAAAATCTCAAGCTGTAGAAAGGAGACAAAAGCCACAATATGAACAGAGAACTTATTTCCACCCAGCAATTAAGACTGTGTTGTCTCAATCAGTAATCACAGGAATCATTTGCATGTAACCACCACCTACTCACCCTAATCCTGGATAAACAAAACTTCACTTATTAATTTTATTTTTAATTCAGCATCAAGCACATTTCCCTAATTATTTTACTTTTTTTTTTTCATTGGAATCAGAAACCACCTGTGGGGTTTATAAATAAACTCCAGTTGCCAAAGGAACAAACACTGTTTTCTCAACTTCCACCTTAGTCCAATCATTTCTTTCCTCTGCATGTGGCTACATGAAGAATGAAGGAAAGTCATAAATAACATGCCAGGTATTTTGCAACGAACTCTCTCCATTACAGTCAATAAACTGCACATCAGATGAGAAGCTGCAGAACAGTGTGGTACACAAGATTTGGAGGGATTTGGGTCTTTTTTGTTTGTTGGGTTTTTTTTTTAGTTAGGCTTTTGTTTGCTTGCTTATTTGGGTGTTTTTTTGCTACAATTTACTTTAAACTTGAAGAAATCCTCAGCATCCTCTTAAGGGAGACAAGGATATCAGCTATGCAAGTAGATTACAGAAAGGACCAGACTGGCATTCAAGGATTGGTTGGTTTAAATATTGCTCTGTATTTCCACACAGTTGCTATGCTGTTTGAATTCCTATGCAACTACTAATGGAGTTTCACTTTTGTGGAGACATTTCTTTTTAAAGGAGAGAAACTATAGCAGAAATGTCTAATTTGGCTGTAAATGTCACTATAGCAGAAATGTCTAATTTGGTTGTAAATGTCCATCACAATAGTTATCCTTTTGCAAAAAAGGGGGGAAAAAAGTTGTGATACCAGGTTTCTTTGTATCTATTTTCATTTTGAGATGCAAAAGAAGTCTGAAACCTCTACAGTAGCATGTAGTCATCTAAGTATGCTTATATATATATATATTTCTAGCACTATGCATGTGTTTGTATGTGTATGTAAAACTTTATGAATCACCCATCACATATTTATTTTTAAAAGCAAAACTGCAGGAAAAACAGAAAGAATAAAACTGCGTGAAAATCCTGAAGGCCTTTAGCTGAATCCGGCCATGGCATTAACCCAAATCAAGGAAACACTTCTCTGTATGTTGTGGATTTAGGATTCTGCCAACTATGCCAATTTGTTGTGAAAGAGTGGGTTAGGGTTGCTCAAAAACCGCTATCAAAGATATTAGCAAAAACCAGTTTTAACAGAAATTTATAAAAATGTGATGTTAACAAGGTGTAGTGGCAAGATTCCAACTATTGCTTACTACATGGATGAAACATACAAAAGAAAATTGATTTAGCATTGATTTAGAATGATTTACACAAAGACAAAAGATGGAATAGAGTAAGGGGGACCCTCTTGGWGAGTCACAAGGTTCAGAGTAGACCCCCTTGCTTTCTAAATTCCTGATGGAACTTTGATGTGGCTTGGTCCAATCTGTATAGCTCAAGTAATTATGATGACTTCTTTCTGACAGTGACTCAAAATATGCTCAAATAATTTTTCCTTTATAACACCACATTACTGTGTTTTTTGCTGTTGAAACTGAGTGTTTAACATACAGGGAAGCACAGACAATGTCACAGTGTCTCACTAGAATCCATAATGCCACAGTAACCATAATAACTGAAACTGAAGCACATGTTTGGGGTTTTTTTCCCTTTTTCCTAAAAGGTCTAAAATCTGCATTCTTGTCCAGTGACTCTTCTTAACAGCTCACTGAAGAAACTTCTGACATGTCATTATTTTAATATTTGAATTTCCCCTTTCTACTCCATAAAAAGGCCCTGCTCCCCACCCTCGCCCTGTGACAAGTAAGAGTAATCTCAGCATTTCCATCACAAAAAGTACCCAACATTCTTGCCTAAATTTAACAAGTCAGTGTGTCATAATTTTTCAGGCTTTAGTTAGGTTTTGCAAAACTACTGTTAAATCATTTTGTCTCTGGATGTTGTTAGGTTAAAAATCGAATACAGGTAAGCGCTCTTTGAAAAAAGTCTGTAAAATTTTAAATAGAGGATGTGTTCAACRGTGAGCCACCCATATTCTCTGGTGTTTTCACACAGTGAGCAGCCCCACTTCAGCATGTGGTAATCCTCAAATATCTGCAATGACTGATAGCACACCATGGCAGGTACTGGATRCAGACATGTCCTGTCACATTCCCTCCGGAGTGCAATTCCTGTACAGTCATCAATGGCTCATGATCCTGGCTCATCAAGTGCCTATTTCATATTCCAGGCAGTTTCATTTATTGGTAACTGCTGCTCWGAAACTCCTGATGACTGTACATATTGTTCAAATAAAAGTGCTTGAGACAAAAAGAAATTCYCAAAGAGAAAGACAATTGTTTCCCTGCTAAAGACCCTCTGAAACACAACTCTTCAGTACCTTYCATAAAATAACCTCGTACAAGAAGGTACTGGACTTCCTGCCTGTGCTTCCATTCATTCAACAAAGGCACAATTCTTTTTTTATTYTGATTTACTCGTTGGATTAAGGAGAATTAAGAAAAAAAAAAAGAACCTGAATTAACATGTTAGTTCAGAGGAAYGCTCTGCCCAGTCTGTTGCCCTTTTATCTTTCTGATTAAGTAAAAATTAAAACAAAGAATATTCTTGCATGCCCTCACTTTTCTTTAGAGATGTGTATCTTTATGATTTTGGATGCTGCTAAATATTATTGAATAGTATGAGACTGGATCCCTCCTTTATCATCATACTCAAGATATTTTTTTAGAAATTATATATTTTCTCACTGCACTTCAGGGCATACACATTTACTGTATTTGCACAGAAGACATGGTTGGGGAGGGAGTTATTGATGCTGATGAGATTATTTCCCCTCACTGTAAGACGTGTACTCCCAAAGCAGCAATGACTGCAGCTTTTCCACCACCCATGAGATCACAACCATAATCAAAAAATTTCCTTTTCCATTGCTTAAAACATTCTTTCTTTTTATTTTATTATTTCCCCAGTTCTTCTGGCCTAAAACACAAAAGCCAAGCACAAACTATMTCCCTGAACACTTTCTGCAAAGTGGGTAAAATCCCTCCCAGGGATCTCTCAGCTTAGAACTCTGTATTGTAAAGAAGTTTGCAATTCTGACCTAGAAAATGAATAGATTGTATGTTTGTARGCATATATGTTTACATTTATGTTCCCATTTATGAATATTCCGGTTTTAATGGAAGAGAKTATTAGATTAACAGGAAATTAAAGCAGTGATATTCAGTACTGAAATGTTAATGTTGAGCCTAATAGTTTCTCCTTCAAAGGRTAGGCCTAGATATTAATCTGTGCAATGCAAACAAAACCATTCCTCCAAAATTGATTTTCTCATTTGAAGAAATGTAGTTARAATATTTATTCATCAGCTCTCTCTTGCTATGTTGGCCAGAGAGAAGAATTCATATTCTACTGCAATTAGAAATTACTGGATAGGTCAGTATTGCAAAAATCTTCATAGCACTTTGAAAGAGGAGCAAATAAATGATTTTGTGCTCTGTGCTGATGTGTGGCCCCATTGGCTTGGGAGGGAGTGCACACAGTGTCAATAATTTCACAGTATCTGAGAAAAAAATTCAGCCATTGAGACTTTATTTCCTAAATAATCAGACATAAAGGGAATGACAATAATAATGGAGCCCGGCAAAGAAGTGGATAACACAGAATATTAAAAACATTCTTCTTTGCCAGGACCAACAGAATAATTGGCATGTTTAAGCCACATGGCTCTGGAGACAGGCAGAGRTGTCGAATTCAAAAATGAGCTTACATGGATTGACTGCTTTGCTGAGAAAATCTGAAGATGCACTGGAGTGCTTGTAGGAATCTTGCTGCTTTGTGCACATTTACCYCTGTGGTAATAAAAATATTTGTACAGGGACAGAGAAGATTGAGGGGTTATAAACAGACAATGTTATCTACATAAATACTAATGCAAATGATAATTTGACAATCTTCACACATTTTTCCCTACCAGCCTACATTAAGGAAAACTGAATTATTTCAGTGACCTTGAATGCAACCATTGCTTTGAAAGGTCTCAGGAACAAACCTGGTCCTTCCACAGTAAGCTGTCCCTGGAGTTAGCTGCTATTTTTCTAAATAACAAGAGTCAGTAATGATTCAAAAATTCAGTATGTTGTCCACTGAAGCCCTTGATAACCTTTCTTACATTCATTTCAGGGGGAACGACAAACAAGCCCACAAAAATTTGCTGAAGCCATAAATAACAGGGAAATACGATGTTTACACCAATTCCATCATACACTTTTTGATCTCACAAATAAAGTGTTTTCCACCCAGAAAAAACTCTCTTTTAATATGTACATCCATCTGGGCTCTTGAATTTGAGAATCAAAGCTTCAGAAAGTTTCAGTCAAAAGATACTGCAGTTACCCAAAAGGGCAGGAGCAGCAGAAGTACTGCTTCAAAGCAGCACTCATAGTCTATATGGCTATATTTTTGCTTTTCTATGATTTTTTTAGCATTCTTGTTWAATATAAATAATGCTTGTGAATGATACTGATACATTCATTTTCCCAGACCATTATTAAAGTTATGGGTTTAACAAATTGCAGTAATTACATCATGTTTGCTTTCAGTATGGTAACCTAAAGTAATTTGAAAGGCCATATTACCWGTTAAACAGGAGATAATGTGTAAGGCTTTCTAGTCACTCTAACAGCAGATCTCAGAGGAGTATTGGGATCATGGTATTTGAAATTTAAAACAATACAGATGAAAATAGTCTCTACTTACATGCTTGATTTCAGGGTTTCTATATTCCTTCTTCAGATTAATTTATGCTGCTTTATTTTCACATCACCTGCTGCCAAGTGAATGCATAACATATTGCTCCTCAGTCTTGATATACCAATGCTGATTTTCTGTCCATCATTAATTTTACCTGTTGGTCTGGGCAAACACATATTAGCTTAAAARTTGTTCAGCTTTAATTGCCACTGAATTAAATACTGGGACAAGGGAGTAACTTTCCATGAATCCAAGACCTGTTAATGGGCACAGCACTGCAGGTGGTGCTGAGCAGAGGGGAAGGATCACCTCCCCTGATCTGCTGGCAATGCTTTGCCTGATGTAGCCCAAGACATCATCACCTTCTTTGCAGCAAGGTGTCCTGCTTTCAGCTGCAATGGAGTTAATTTCTTCTCAGTAGCTGCAGCAGTGCTGTATTTTGGATTCAAAATGAGAATAATGTTGATGATACACTGATGTTTTGGGTTTTTCTAAGCTGTGTTTATCTGAAGTCAAGGACTTTTTTGTGTTTGTTTGTTTTCTGTCTCATACTCTGCCTGTGAGGAGCTACAAAAAGGAAAAGAAAGGGGGAGGGATCACAGCCAGGAAGGGTGACTTGAACGGGGCAAAGGGATGTTCCACACCACAGAATGTCATGCCCAGTACATAAACTGGGGGAGTGACCCAGAATGAAGGGCAGAGGGGAAGGGCAGTTTGGGTTCAGGAACAGGGTCTGGCACCAGTCACTGGGCAGTGAGCAATGGTGTTGTGCACCACTCTCTTTTCATTCTTCTTCTTCCTATTACATTTTACTTTGTTTTCAGTTATTGAACCATTCCTATCTCAGCCTACAAGCCTTGCTTTTGATTCTCCTCTCCTTTCCACCGAGGGGCTGGGGGACACGGGGACTGAGCAATGCTTAATTTCCAGCTGGGCTTAAGCCATGACACAAGGGCACGTTACTGTCTCATTTACCCAATCTGCTCATCATTTTCAGTGTTTTGTGTTGCAATTAATGGAGAAAGCATTATGTGGTCTAAAGTTCAGCTTAATCTCACCTGGAGTGTCAAACAGTGCATCAAGCACCTCCCACAATTAGTAGGAGACAGTCTTTAAAAGCTACTAGGTCTTGTTTCTGCAAGCAATCAGGGAAAAAGAATTTTAATGGTTCAGCCCTAATAATGCAAAGCTACAGACTCACTTTTAAAAGAGTGATGATTTTGCTTTTGAAATAAAGCTAATACTTAATTGAGCAAGACTTTGAGCAAAGTAAAACAGCTGAATCAGTCTGGAACAATGTAGTGTTGAAACAGGATGGGAAAAAATCCAAATATTTACATTTGGAAGGAGGAAACAATGCAAATGTCCCTGTGTAAATTTTTGCTTTAGAAGATCCTRTTATCAAATCAATAGAAGTGGGTAAAAAATGCGAAAGAGAATAAGATAGTTCAGATGTAGATRTGGTCTGAGGCAAAAATTATACAATGTGTGTACCACAATCTCATTTCCAGTTAGTTATCAATCATAAAAATAGAGAAATGCACAATGCTGTTTGCTGTTTGTGGGATTCAGTTTCCTGTCTAGTAAACCGCTCTCTGCTCACAGGTCTAAAATATYACATGCAGCTGTACTGAAATATAAGGTACAGGCTGACTAAAACCGTCTGAAACTTTGATTCTCAAATCCAACTAGACTGTTCTGTGCAATGCACCTGCCTGACCATTTTTTTTAGTGCACCCAGTTTTCCATAAACTTTACTGGAAATGGCTTTATATTCTAGTACTCATTAAAGAGGAAARTATTAAGTAACAAGTAAGCCAAGAAAACAAAGAGTCCTCTAGAAACTTTTCTATGTTTTAATGATTCTCTTTTTACAGTTACTTTTTTCAGATATCTCAATTAGTCAGATTTTGTTTCACATGTGTTGCATCTAACTGTGATATCTCTTCTATTCTTTTTCTCCCAAGTTTTGCTGAAGTGGTTCCTACAGATCTCAAATCCACATGCTTTTACGCTGCTTCTGCTATTGCCCAAACCCTTTACCAGCTGCTAGTTAAAGATCTGGATGGTATCAGCTCTCTCCTACACTCAGCAGATATCTGTGGAAGACAGATTTTTTCACTTTTAAAGTCACCGAGAAAGGTTAACAAAGGTTGTATTAAAATTTTATCAAAGGGATTGAGAATTCAATATGAAAATCAACACTGTCAYTTTATTCAGACATGGTGATAATCTAGATTAAAAACATTTCCAAACTACTTTTGACTACTTCTATCTGCCAGGCCTTCAGWAAGTTCTCAATTAAATTRTCCTTAAATACTGTTTATGGGAAARTAATGCAGATCAGCTTTTTCTTTGCCAGCTATTAAAGCCACTTCATTCATACAATTCATCTATTCAACTGCAACAGAGATTATTTAGCGCAAGCTTTTTTCTGTAACTGATTTCTATGTTTCAGTTCCCCTTCCTTTCCTTCCTCTTTTCTTATTTACTCTCTTCAATTGTTGAGTCCACTAAAAATTTTAATTCAAGAAATGTCAAACTTAGTGTGCTACGGATTTGAGGAGATAATTCAGATGGTTTGCTTTACTCTGTGCATTTATGTTTAACATGATCTCATAGAAAACTATTTATCTTCAACAGATTTCTCTCAGACTTTGGACTTCCCATTTCTGTGGTTTGTGRGGCTGAACAGAAAGAACCAAACAGAAGGAAGTTGAATGACGTAAAGACCGTTTGCTCCCATTATAAAGAACACCAAGCTAGGCAGGCAACAAACCCGAGAGGTTTCCTGAGGAAACTACCTTGCCATAGCAACCAAGCAGATGAAAAGATTGATCCTTGACATTTGGGGCATCATTACTATCACCCTCTCATGCCAACGCTCTAGATCATTCAGCTCTAGCATTCATGTTTCTATCTGATTAAAAATCTTAGAAGTGACTTAAAAATGCTGACAGCAGGCAAAGCAACAGTGACACAGCTGAACAGCGGTGGCTTTCTCCCAGATTTCCATGAAGAAATGCAGCAGATGTGTCATGACCAGAACAATGTCACTGCAGTCCTTCCCATCCTGAGAACTAACAGGTACCTTTTCCAGGAGCACCAACAGGAGTACAGAGATGCAGCTGAGCTTTGAGTAAGGGCAGGCAATGTTCTCAATAAAGAGAGTGCTCTAGAATTCTCTCAGTAGTCTTTTTGTTTCCACTCCATAAATGCATGAAAGAGCTGTTCATTGTACTGGTGCTGTGCCAAGGAAGAAAKTAATTGATGTTTTTGACCTTCAGTAGTTTGGGACCATAATACTTATGATAAATCTCTCCTTYACCACATGACTCCCATGTGCTGCCCAGGAAACACTGAACCTTCATACTGTATTTTCCTKTTTAGCTCAGGCATAGAAAAAAAATGCTGCAGAATTTGTTCCCAGTTAAAAATTACTGGTGAAAAGTGCTGCTGCCTCTGTCAGGTCTCATTAAATGGGATTAGGTTATTAAGAAGCTGACAAAGGAAAAATGAAGCTTTATGCATGGTTCCATTGGTACAGTACAATCTSTATTCACAATCTATATTATCTCTCCTGTTACCACAAGCTGTTTAAGCCTCACACTTTTATTGCYCTGTATTAACCAGATTTTAATGACTCTGCTTGTGCACTTCTGCAACTACAAATTGTTTATGCAAAAATATAAGCTATAAAATCTAAAGGATTACTATCCCGAGGAGGAACACACTATAATGTTCTGGCAACAGATCAGAAGTTCTTTGCCACAGTTGCATTAAAATAAAAAATAAAAAAAAAAATTCTCTGTCCAAAAACCCACCCAGAAACAACAGAGGGTTAAGGTTAAGTGTAGAATTTTTAGCATGCAATAATTGCTTACCGCATCTGTTAGACTAGTGGGGAAACCTCCAAAATTCAGATAAGCTTTGAATTCCAATGAATAGTATTCCAAATAGCATTCAATAGTATGTGAAAATGTTCTTTCAAAAATTACTGCAACTAGGAAAATAAATTAAGAAAAGAAACCAAAAAACACGCAACGTTTGCATGCAAAACTCCTTCAAATAAATATTAAAAATGGGTACAGGTCAAGACCAGAAAGTTCTCCCTTAACAACTATACAGCAACACAATCAGGAAACCAGAAACTTCTATCACTTCTGGCTCATGTCCATTGCTGCATCTTTTGGGTTATTCCAGGCTGCTTTCAGACTGGTTATCAGCAGGAAGTAGGACTGGCTTTGTTTTACTCAGTCTGTTCTGCTGTGTTTTGGGTCCACTGCCAGTGTCTTTCAAGGATTCTCTTGTCTGTGTCTTCTACACTGCCCTTGTTCTCCATCACTTCTGGGCTGTCTTTCAAAGTAGGACAATTAGGTTTGTGCCCATAGAAGAGCACAGGTCCAGGCATTCCAGGCACAGGCGATGCTCCAGCAGGCAGTAGGAGTTTGGATCAGCCCTTGCTCACCCTCACTGCTCTGCACCCAACCTGCACTTGTCCATGTGTTAAACCTCATGCCTGGCTCTACATGCCCTATCTGTATGCAAATACACACAACCAGAGACATTTTAAGAGAGCAAGAGGGGTGGACTCAACGATCTCAAGAGATCTATTCCAACCTCAGCCAGGTTTCTAAAAAGACTGAAAGTGCAAATTCTTTTAGGATACCAATGCAGAGATGAACCTGAATGCAGATTATGCCTGACTGTCCTATGTCAAATGACCTGGAGAGCAGGCACTGTCCATGCAGCAGTCCAAATTTGCACAAACATAATCAGATGGCATTTAACCAAGGTTTAAATTTGGGTTTGGAAACAGGTCCATGCAAACCTGTAGGCCAGAAAGGATATGGGCAAATTCTATCAAATATGTCTAATAAACAGTTCCATCAACTCTTCTTCTGGACCTGAGAGATTTACTGAAGGTCAATATTAAACCACAACATTTTAYTTGTACTATGGAGTAGTAAAGAAATCACTTTGAAACAAAACCAATAAATATTTCCTTGTCTGAATGCAGCAGCTGCAAGTATGATCAAATCCTACAGCTATGTAGATTCACGCAAAGAATTTCAGCACTATTTATAACATAAAACCACTGAAATTATAACCTGTATGTTCACAAGAACATTTAAGTTATTTTTGCGTCCCTCTCACTGCTTGCTCTCAATGAAAGCAACTTGCCTGAGTTACTAAAAGCAACTGAGTTGAGTAGGTTTTCCAGAAAAAAAAAATTAATGAACAGTGATATAGAATGGGCTGGAAATTGTTCTCACTGCATTAAACTTCCTCCACTTATAAAAATCTGAGAGAATCAGATACATCATCTGCAAGCACTTAGTTTTTCATTCCTCAATTTTTGCCACACCTCTATGGAATCATCATATAATCCTACCCCTAGACCACWAACTAGAATGGTAATCAGAGACAAAGAGATGGAAATGCTCCTTTTTGTCACTGCCTTTTAGTTCTTCCACTCTAGTTTAATCATCCTGTGTCACCTCAGAATTCTCTTACATAGGACTTGTATCTATAGAAACAAAGTACCACATAAAACAATTACTTTGTGGGCATTACACATTGATCTTGATCTGTTCCTTCCAGAGAAGAATTACATCATTTTAGCTGATATTATGCATRCTTCCTATGGGAAAGTTTCCCATGGGCAGAAAGTTGATGGCTTAGTTTTTGTCATTCAAAACCTCTAAAATGGTTTCCAGAAAACTTTCAGTAGACAGAYTAAAAATTATTGGATTTCTGACACTACTTTTCTCAAAYACAAATTTAATTACTTTTCCCAGAWAAAATTTAATACACTGAAACCTGAGGAATCTCAGAGTTTTCATTTTCACAGGAAAAAGCAAGATTTTTGGCAATTCRTTCTCTTTATGAAATGAGCAGTGTTACTTTTGAAGAAGTACAATACCGTTTAAAAATGAAGCTTTTTATTCTAATTTGGGGTTTGGACACTGAGATGAAGACATTACCAGTGAATTTAATCAATATTTCACTGTGCTAGGATAAATTAAGTGAAATATCAGAGCAGTTGAGCCCAAGCACAGTGTTCTGTACTCCSTCCTCTTTATCCTGCGTATTTCAAGCCACTTCACAACCATCCTAGACTGTTTCCCTTTGATTACATCTTCCTATATTGAAGAGACTTKCTCATTTCTGTCACACACAATTCTCTCCCTTATTCAGCATCCAGCACAGCACAACTAATTTATGGCAAATAATGCATGTCCCTTTTCTGACAATGTAATGTACTGAAAATCTGGAGTCTTCTGCAAGTCTTTTTCTTAAGTAAACTGAGGAAAAGTAATAAATAAAATTCAATATTTTCTTTACATGTATTTTAATATTTCCTATATGATGCATCTTTTGATGCACAATTTACACACAAAAATTCCAGGCAGACTTCGCCACCCAGGATAGGCCAYTAGCTCAGACACTGAGAGTGGCAAACTGTCTGCACGTGGTACTGTACATACCTGCACCAGGCAAGATAAGGACACTAAAGAGGTCATCAAGAGCTTGGTCTGTGCAATGCAAGTGTTTAGCATGGAATTTCTGCATACTTCAGCCACTCAGAACAGCTGAAATTATACATGGTGACTTCTTGTAGGAGTAAAACAATATTTTCAAATATGAAAGGGGGGAGAAGGAGGYGAGCAACAGAAGAACAGTATAAAATCAAACACATAGTTAATGTTTGAGGATGGACTTTTTGCTTGTAATTTAAATAAGCTCAGCATGACATTTGACCTGTGYAGTTCTCAGACACAGCAGGCCAGCAGTTCTCTGAGGAGCCAGTATTTTGGTGGCTTGTAGCATCTAAAAGGATGACATACCATTCAAATTAAGTAAAATGAAAGGGTTTGAGTGTTTTACCGGCAGGATCTTCCAAAACATTGATAAAGGTGACAAAAGGGTAGTTTTTTCTCCTTAACTACTACTGGAAATACTACTTTACCCATAAATTTGTGGATAAGTTCACTCTTGCATTCACAAGGATGAATCYTGGGAAATGTTTACTGAGAAGTATGTTTATATGGAAGAAATAAGTAGTTCCTGCATTGTAGGTTAAGGGAACTGGAGAGAGGAATCAGAGACTACCTGTTCAAGTTTAGACTGCAAGTTTAGTAAGATTTTCCAAACTCAGCTAAAGCAATTTCCTCTTCAAACAGTCACCTAGGCACAAAAGTAATTTTACATCTTATTCTGATCTCTATCTTAAAAGTCTCATGAGTACTATGGACTATTTCTAATGAAGGGCTCCTCCAGAGCCTTCCTGCTCTCATTTTCAGATTCCATACAGACAAAGCACCTCAGTCTGTTTGCTCTTGTGTTCCTTGGTGTAAGATATCATCTCTTGGTTCTGGTTATGTGCAGAGAGCAATATCCCCTTTTCCATTTAGTCTTTCTAAGCCAAAGAAGGCAAATTTCTCCTGAGTGTCTCCATTCCATTAAGCATCTGTCGTGCCCTTAATTGCACCTCTTCCATTTCATCAGTTGTTCAAATACCTACCATCATTAGCAAATGCCCAGGACTTTTGTCTCTTCCCAGTTTCCCTGTTTTCTCARGGTTGTGCATTTYGTCAGCAAATGATAGTTGTCCATTYTCTCACCTAAATTCATGTCCTTTTTAAGGTGCCCTAATTGCCCACTACCCTTATGGTAGTGCCAGCTCAGAATGGTTTTGTGATTAATCTCCCCATTAAATGCTTTTATCTACTGTACTCTTGAATTTTATCTCATTTCTATTGCTCCAGTACCCAATGTAATCAAGCTTTCCTGTGTGATTCTGATGACAATAGATYACAACCTTTGTCACCATCAGTCCAAGTCTTCACTCCCAAGGGGCTTCTTTTCTCTTTTCTCCCTTATCAGCTGTTTCTCCACTTTAAATTTTACACTCACTCCCTTCTTCATAGATAGCTTCTAATGTGGTCCTATACCTATACCACATTTGTTTAAGTCAAACAAATCATATTCTCTCCACTGCCAAATAATTCCCTGATTTTCTAAAGAAATAGATAAAAGATTTATGTGGCCCAACCTTCTGTTTGTAAAATCATTGTTTGAATGCTTCTTTCTATCAATCTTTGAATAATTTTGTCCTTCAAATTTGCTCTTAAATGCTTTCTTTTATTCCAGGTTAAACTAATGCACCCACAGATACACAGATATCTCCCTTCCTCTGTAAATGCTGATAAAACATATGTGTGTCTTTGATGCTAACCTGACCTTTGGATAAGAAAACAATGCAACTCAGCTTCACAATTGTTTGTATTATGTGAAAGATTGGACACTGATTTAGGGTTTGAATCATAGTGGAGAAATAGCTTTACTCCTGACCACATCCTCACTGCACTGAACATTTTTCACACAAACTTTTCAGTTTGTACGGCTAAAAGATCTCTTGAAATCTACTTTGTTCTTAACAAGGTCTGTCTCAAGTGGCTTTCTCTTGATACTTTATGTCCAAGACATGGGCTATTTTTGGCAAGCAGACCATTTTCCATGCTTTCCCAGCTCTCTACTCATGGCCATCTCTCTCTGGAGGTACCTATTATCAAGTTTGGTACAGAGTGCCTTAAGTCAGTTTTTCCTTGCATGAGATACGAATTCTTGATGGTTCCACAACATTCTAATTAAGCAAGTGTCAGGACTGTCTACATGCAAGAATCTCAGCTTTCCTACTAAAATAACTTGACTAACCAATCCCATCCATCATACAAGAAAATTACTTGGTTTTCTCTTTCAAAACTGATGGCCTTATTCAAAGACCTTCTTTAATCTTCCCCTTAATTTATAGCAGAGCAAGCTGACRTAATTCAAGTTACAAGTAATTTCTGTGACCAACTCCTCTATATTATATTTCTAGTATATTTTATTGTGCACCCAAACCAAGTWGAATAACATCACCATTAGAAATCAGAAAACAACTATACAGACTTCAGTATTGTCCTACAATAACTTATTTTATCATTTAAAAATAGATTTACTTTTGATTCAAACCTATTCCACTAAAGGCACACTACTTCTTTTTTGTTCCTTTAAGTCTGATAGTATTCTGAGCGTGTTGCATTCTCCATCTGCCTTAACAATGTGCAGATAATGGGGTTTGCATATGGCACCGTCTCAGTGCCAACAACTGGTACCAACATGATTCTCATTCCACGGCGTTCCCCTCGTCCTCCACTCGTCTATTTTCATTTCCCCCACCAGCCCAACTTCCTCCCTCATGTTACTAGGCTGCAGTGTTGGTRTATAAATATTTGGTTTCTCACTGACTACACCCAGTCTCTGAGATGACACGTCGTTTCTTCAGTACCTATACTGTTCCRTTTTCATCTGCATATTCCGTTTGCTGGCTTTCTGTCCACGGATCATATTCCTTTGCATTCTGTTCTATACTTATTTACTTGATTTAGGCTCTTACTGAGCCTCAAGATTGTACAAGTCTCTCCCCACATTCTTTCTTTTTCCTCATTTAAAACTTATTTCTCATGATCCTTGCAGAGATTTCTCCTGGTAATTGGATCAAAGATCATTTCAAGTAGGTTACCCGTTAGATTTTTATATTTTTCTTTTTACATGACCCATGATAGAACAGTTTATGATCAGTAATATAACAGGCAGAAGTGCAACATATCAGCTCTCCATGGGTGTTGAGGTTACTGGCAGAAAAACACTGCAATGGCAGGAAGTCTCTAAGGTTCAGATATGACCATAYAATATCCAGTTCCGATGTTCAGGCTGGTTCCTGAACTGTAATTTTTAGACATGTGCCCAGTCTCTTTTTTTTAAGCCTACTTTAAAGCATTTTGCAATCTCACAGTTATACTTCCTCCAAAATTTTCAGGTCATTAATTTTTGTAGTACTTCCTTTACATCACAGTAAATTCTTCTCCTTCTTTGGCATTAATAYGCTTCAGCTTTTGCAGACTCTTATCACTATTCCCTCTGAGCTGTCACTTCACTTTTTCCTTCCAAGTCCAGACCATAATAATTTTGCTGCAATGCCTTACTCTAGAATTTTTGCAGCTTATGTGAGCCTTACCAAACATGCATTATCTAAAATAATGCTGGATTTTTTTTCCACTGCCATATCTGTGATTTCCAACCTCATTACTGAACGAAGCCATAGAATTGTAATGCCCTTCATGCTGACAACTGACTCAAGCATTGCTTGATTATTTCTCCCAGTTTTACCCATGCTTTGTTTTTCACAGGGCAGTGGACCTTCTGGGGATGAAAAAAAGATCTTTTTCTATGATGTCTGTGTGTTGTATATCATAAAATGATACCTTGATAGGGGGAATCACAAGCATTAACCAGAAAATAACATACCATGCCCACAGCACAATATCTTGTGTGAATGTAGAGCATCAGATATTGGGGGCTTTTGTCATTGAGTTTGTTTCTTTCAACTCCTTGACATGGAAAAAGTTTGCAAAGGTGGTTTGGTACCTACACAGTAAAAAGAATCTTTAACAGTTTGTTACTGTGCAATTGCCCAAGGTTTCTAAATCTGCACTTCAAATCTCAAAGCTTGTTTTTATCATGAAGTTCTAAATAATTATAATAATGAAGGCTCATAAACAAATATTAGGTATCTTCATGAAAAGTCAACACTTGTGTGAGAAAATTGCCTTTAGCAATGTTTGACAAAGACCATTTGGCTCAGAAAAAGAGAGGCCTATGGACCTGCATTAACCTCCAACTGCAGTGCTGATTTACTTCTTCAGACTTTGAAAGTATGAAATTCAGTTTACTCCTACACATTCTTAAACAAGATTTCCTGCATCGTTCAGATTTGGCAGAACTAAACAGTCTCAAATCAAGCTAATTGTTTCTTTTAATCATATAACCTCCTGGAGGTGCTAAGATTTGCTTGTCTCAGAGGCCTTTGTGAAGACAAACTGCTTTTGAAGCATTCAGGCACTATAGAAAAGCACAAATCATCTCGAAACACATCTTGGCCATCATGCAGAGCCCTAAACACCAAATACAGAATAATGTCATAAGCAAAATACTGAAAAGATGTTTATTGAGTGAGCAGCACTGTGTATGCCATGCAGTAAGCTTGTCTGGGGTCCAGTTGTAATCAGATGTATAAAGAAGCTAAAAAGTGAAAGCACAGATAAACCTATTTCTGCTATTTCTTATTGCTTGAATGTTTGACTTTGGGACTGCCTTACTGTTCTCTTCAAACTTCATGTGTAAATAAATATAATCTTATTTCCTTTTCTATTTAATTTCAAATGGTTTCTTGGGACATTTGGTGGGGCACCTTGGGATGTCTAYAGCCAGGTTAAAGACAGTGACAGTGAGGAAACCACAAATAAGCAACAGGGAAGAGAGCAAAGAGTTTTAAGCTATTGAGATGAGCATATTCACATATGACTAGTAMGAAGATATTAATTTAAAATACCCCAAAATCCCCTATTTTCCATGGAATATCTGGATTATTTAGCAAACTCACATTTAAGCAGCAGAACCTATCCCAGTCAAACTAGCTGCATCCTCTAAGAATCTCTACTAGCAAGATGGAATTGAGTGGACAGCCCTTGTACACACTGSAGCATCTCTCACCAACAAATTTCTTATCTCCTCCACCCAGAATAAAGAACAGCCTTCTTCTAAGGGGCTAAAACTGCTCTGCCTGCACGCAACCATCTCCAAGTAAGCCTWGAAAATTCTGCTGTGATTTTCTCCTCCAAGCATCAATTTCATTCTGAGGCACCCCTGCARGGCAGAGCACCAGAGGCCCTTTCAAATGAAAATGCCACTTTAATATCTCAGCTACAGTATTTTTAGACTGGGTTCTTAAAAAAAAAAAAATAAATCCAGCGAACATATTCCTCCTATACTGCTCAGTAAGGGGGAAATTCTTCGCAAAGAAATAAAGCCATGCCTGAAAACTCCTGGAGCTCACTGTGGAAGATTTTCCACTCGTGCTCCTCAGTGGACATTTCCCAGTTCCAGCCTTCCATATCAACTGGGGAATGTCCTGATACAATTAGCAGGAAATTTAAWCTTAGGGAGTCACAAGCAGATGGGAACAGCAGATCACATGTGCCAAAAGGGAAACAGAGAGAGAAACTGAGGCAGGCTCTGTGGACTATTAACAACAATTTTATCTGAGTGCACATCAGCTGATAGTTAAAACAGKAGATTGTAACCAAATTCTCTTGAACTGACAATGGGAAATTACATCAAACTGGAAAAATCTTAGGTTCTGCAGGTGTTAAAAATGTTTTTAGCATCCAGTAAAGGCAGATAAATCAAGYTACATACCGGAAACAACCACCCAAAACCTGAACTAGTAAAGATTCCTATGATTCACAYTTACATGGACTTTCAAACAAAATCCTGAAGGGGATATAAAAATTGGAAGTTTTAAATGAATTAAGGAATTAARTTAGAGGACCATGTAATGTAGTATCTTAAGTGAGCAAAATGTGGCTGTCTAAGAGGGAAGAGAAGGCCTGGCAACATATATTCTTTCAAGTGCAAGGAATCAAGTATTCCAGCTCTTTATCAGAGCTACCTATAGAGCTCAATACTACTGATCTAATGTCATTTCTACATTACTGTTCAAGTGAGCAGGATTTCTTTTCCTAGTTAAAAATCCCTTTGCATTTCATGCTGCCAATCCAGCATTATTCAGCAGAAATTTAATTAACATGGTAGCTTCTAATAGTGAAATTCATTTTCCTCTTAGGTTTACTTTCCATTCTAGCAATATTTAATTAAAAAAAAAAAAAATCCTGATCACAGCATTCCAAGCATCACCAGTTTTGTCTCTTTAAGAGACAAGAATTTTATTTTAGTGCCCTTCTTATTTTATGACTCATGGGATTTTGCTGTTACCTTTTGACTGACATGAAGCAAACWAAGTTAGGATTCTGTTTGGCATTCATATCAATTCCACTGTATAATTTACATCTCAGCTTTAAAACTACCACATAAAATACAAACCACATCAATTTAATTTTCTCCATCCACCAGTTTTACACAGKGATGTCTAGTCAATGTTTATTCAATGGGTATTTATAATGGACAACAATTGCTATCTATCTGGCAGTTCATCATCAAATGACTCTAACTGCAGGCTACAGTTAAAGACAAATTTGTCACTGCAATGCAGCAACTGATTGAAGGCATATTGTTTTGACAATTGTTTATTTCAGATTAATATATGYTAGAATTTAAGGAGAAGGAAGATGGTGACTTGGAATCTGATCAGAATTCTGGGTCCTGCTCTTAAATGCAAAGAAATGTTCATTGCATCGTTACAACAAGTTAATCATCAGCATTCTGTGTGCAGCTCATTTAATCTTGGCTAAAGCCAGATACACAGACAGATGGGCAAAAAATATGGAGAACTCCTCTCAGAGTCCAGTGCAGGATGCAGAGAATGAAATGAGGTCTAATGTTAGTCATCTGCACCCCAAAACTTCACTGTCCATTATTCAACAGCTCCTTACTCATGGGTAGTGATTGCTACACTTCCATGGAATAAACCTCCTTTTCCCAGTCACACCCTGAGCTGTTTTCTCACCCAGGAAATAAACCACAAGCAGGTTGCTTTGCTGCTTTTTCTGGTTTCAACAGTACCTAATTTTGTAATGCATTATATAATTATTGCTTCTTTCTGGCCTGTTCCCGTAATGATTTTAAAAAGAAAAATTCCAAAACAAGTTTATGATGCGGTGAGTGGGGGGAAAAAAAGAGAAAGTATGTAGGAAACAAGTGATTATTTTCTCAAGCATTAAAGATAACTGGTCCTTTTTTCCATAGCAAAATATTTTGAAATAAAGTTTGCTTTGAGGAAACACAAAACCAGCCCCCAGACACAAGCATAGACATTTTTGTACCTGCACTCCCTATGCTACTTTTTTCCAGGAGCTTTCTGTGTCCTCTTGTTGATTTGCTTGGGTTTTGGCCTGCATCAGCAGAATTATAGCATGTGGTACCCTCCCCATAACAAAASCCAGAGCAATTTAACTCATGCTTTGCTTTCTGTTGCTCTGTGTTCAATTACCAGCCAGCTGTGATCAATCAATGCCTAGAAAAATAAAATCTTACATGATTTGCAAGCAAACTTCYGTAGAGATATTAGGCATACTACATTTTAAAGCAAACATGAATAAATGCAGAAAACAAAATGCAAACGTGTCTTTCATATAAAGTTGGAATACAAGGGAGACAAGATGTGAGAGAGTTTGAATTCAGTGAATTCATCTTCAAGAGCTCCTGGTTGCCAAAACAGCACCTATGTGTTAATTAGGACTTCTCTGTTGCTATTTTTAATCTTGACATACCTGCAGTTAAATGCCAGGCAGACACCATATAACTGTGAGCAGCTGCAACTTCTGTTCCAGGCTTCACAGGCGTTTGGTTCATCTAATTTTGCATAAAAGCAAACAGTAAAGAGTGTTACAAAAATATATAAAGGTCCTACAATTAAGCAAGAGTTTTAAAGAATCATTTCAGTATACTAAGTTTATGAGTACTTTGAGATCAACCCAAAGTGCTCCCAAAACAGCAAGAGCTGCCTTTGCAAGCAGGAAAGTAAAACTAGAGGCAACCCAGCAAGCTGGGGCATGTTATTTCTCAGGAGCTGCTTATGGTGATCCTGTAAGAGCAGTGTTAATAGCTGAGCAGTTTTTAATGCAGCTGCCTCTGCCTGCWGTGGTGCTGAGCTCCARCTCCACACTCAGTCAGGGAATRTCCMCAGTGCCCATCCCAGCACCCCCAGWCAGMAGAGCTCTGCACGCTCCACGCTCGCATTGCGCACTTTTCCAGAGACCCAGGAGACATTTTTTAAGCAGGTTAAATGAAGGGAGTCAGCGTTTCTGAGTTAGCAAAYGCCAAGGCTGGGGAATTCCCTGCTGTTCCCTTTCCATACTGTAACTCTCACCAGCTTGAGACAGTCACGAGCCATTCCACRAGTACTTAGGCTGAGGTTGGCCTGAAACTGAGAATTACAGCAAGCACTGCCTCAATTCCTCTTGAGCACACCATTTTTTTTTTTTTGTTGCAGAATAGTTATGGCAGTGAAACAATAAAACAACAACAGTATTTAAAAATCAGTGTCTATGTTCTCCTTGCAGCCATTTTAAGAAAATACTTCTTTTTAAAAAAATAAACTTAGCCTTGCCTCATTCTGATTTTTATATTTTCAAGTGACAAGGGTACGTAATTGTCCATTTATACAGAAATCATATGGACAGCATACAGGCAGGACTTTTTCCAATTTACCCAGTAGGATTTGTTTATCTGTTTGTTTGTTCTGATTTATATCAAAKGACTACTGCAGGCTTAATGTTTCATAAACAAGAAAATCTGCCTCTTCTGTTAATACACACATCAATGTGCTCTCACATAGCTTTCTATTATAAACTTTTCCAATAGAATAATGCATATACAGAAGTAGATATAATCCTGATTTCTTTTAGCACTTTAGYTAAAAAACTTTAGTTAAGAAGTTTCCAGAAATTCAGAGAAAATCTCTTGGATTATATAACTATAACAAAAATAATTTTGAAATAGACAACAGGACAATACACAACCTCATCTTTTTATCATATAAACATTTGAAGTTCTTTAAAGCTTATTACCATTACTTATCTATTGTGGTACAAAGTTGCTTTTTCATAAAGTGTAGTTTGTATAACACAAAGAAGTATTTGGACTTCTTTGGTCCAAATTTGGTTATGGAATTATTCTGCACCAATTTCAGAATTATTTTTGCAAGCACAAACAACCTGGAAAAGTCCTCTGAGAAAAAGTAGTTGTCTCATCCTCAGTGAACATTCTTCAATTTACTAAAAAAAAATTTACTGGTTTACTAAATTGCTCTCCRTCCTAGTTAGTACCTGCATGAATAATACCAGCATGTCATGCAAACCACGTATTTACTCAGAGTATTTTCTGCCAGTAGACAGACAGACCCCACTAACAGTCATTCAGCCTCACATTCTCCAAGTTTACTCAGAAGATAACCAGACACATTTGGAAAAGACAAGACAGTTAACTGACTCAGTGAAAATTATCAGATTTCCAAAAATTGTCTCCCTGATGTAATAGAAATGCCTTTAAAAGAACAAATGAGTCATGTTGCTATAGCAGGACAAGGTTTGCGTGGATCGTAGCTACGTAGTGTAATCATGGAAAACTTTGTGGCAGGGGGATAATCATCCTCGTGCAACTCCTGCACGCAGGATTTGCTGTTATCTCAGTCAGCTCCTCACAATCCAAGGCTTCCCTTGGCTTCCCTGGCTGTGAACCTCACTCAGTATTTGACAAATTCCTTCACCGACATACACGTCATCTTTGGCCAGGATTATTCCACCCAGAAAGGCAGATAGCAAAGCCACAATGTGCTGCAATTCCTTTGGCACTTGCAAATGYTTACTTCTCTGGTGCTGCACTTAATAAATAAACACCTGTAGAAAGTGGTGTCAATCATTTAGAAGACAACACTTTCACCTTCTCCCATTGAGTATTATGACTGAAAGAAAGAAGATAAGATATTTACACCTTTCTTTTGCAGGAGACATCACTTCCCACTGAAAAAACAGGATGCAAGCGGGAGGGTTATCTCTATTTTCACTGAGACCTGCAAAGGCAGAGCACCAATTCACCAAACCCAAGAAATTCAGCAAACCCAAGAAATGCATGCTACAAAGAACCAGACCAAACTCATRCAAACCAGGAAGGATTCAGGGAGCTCTAGCTCAAGGCTGTGACTGCCAGCAATCCAGTCTCAGTTTTTTTATTCCATTTAGACTATGGCTTGTGACACTTAAATGGTTTTGGTTCCTGCTACTGAATATGTTCAAAAGGTACAATTACAAAATTCACCAGGATCACAGGAGTTAAAAGGGTGATTAGATTTCCTAACATTGATGGGAAATATTGATTACTGTTCACCCAAAACAGAACAAGAAGAGAATATTTAGAGGCAGAAATAACAAATAAGGCATAGGATTAGTCCTGAGCAAGTCTAAGTGTCAGATTTTCTTTCAGAGGAATGCATGCTAAAAACTAAACCCTGCTGAGCCAGAATCCTGACTGAAAGGGCAAATGGGCCTCTGAACTCCAGAAGGGGATTTCTAACCAGGAATTTCAGGTTTTCATATACCTCRAGGAATGACTAAGGTAGAATTCCAAGCCCAGAAAAAAAATACCAGATTTAAGAATTACTTCTCTACTGGCCTGTGTCATTCTGCCTCAAACAACCAGACTGACTTCTAGCACAATTGTCCATGTATTACAAGATGCTTTATGTCCATATGTTCCTTTTTTATCTGAGACTTCTGTCCTTAACTTCCAAGATTTTCAGTAATTTTGACAGACCAAAAGACTAAGGAAGATAATTAGGAATTAGGAAGATAATTGTTAGTGCTGGGACAGYTGTGTGCAAAATAAATGTGGGAAAATCTGTCATAAAAGCATGCACCAAAGTCTCTGTTCTGAAAGAAACAGTGATGGATTGCCTTGTTTGGAAGCACATAGTCTCTCAAAATCTGTRAAGCAGAGTGTTCAAAGTTGAGATGTCTCATTTGCCTCTTCATAATATTCAGATTCTGGATGGCAAGAAAAAAATCACTTCTGCATTCAGAATTCACCAGGTAAGATAGCTACAATCATCATAAAAATGTGACAAAACCGTGTATTCTTCCTTCCTGTGCAGCTAACATTTAATCCACAAGATTYCCCTGGAATGAGAAGCCTCCTTGCATGCCCCTCTGATCACAGTCTGAGGAGCATTACACCCTGTTCTCATGATGAGTGGGTTCTTCCTCTTTATGCCCTTGAGAAGGAAAAAAAATGCATTCCTGAGCTTTGTCAGCTTTCATTCAATACTCTGTTTCCTTCTTCTGTATCCACAATCAGTGGCAATTTCAGGTGGGAAGTCAAATAACTTCACTAGAGCGTGATCTCGTGATCATGACCCGATAGCTCCATCAGGGCAGCAGGAACCACARCACATATACACACAGACAGCAGCAAATGTGGCACTGTCTGAATTAGCAAATGTCCATGTCTGCAAAGGAGGTGAACTCAGGCAGCACATTTCACCCTGAAAAKATGAGTTCTGTTTGTTAAAATGCAGTTAGTCCATCCAGCATGACATGAAGTCAGTGGGACGATGAACTCATCTCTATTTCTGTGCCYGTGTTAATACCGGGCTGCAGTCAGAGTTTCAGTTACTTTCAAAGGAGACATACAAAGCATGAAGAGGAACTATTAACATTCTGCATTTTTTCATCTAGATTTCACTCAGTTTGCCATGCCAGGCTGAGGCCTTTGCTTTCATAAGGAAAATTAAAAATAATATTCCATTAAGTTTCTAGAAATGTGTTTAGATGATCAAAACCAACACCAAAATCGAAGGTGCTAGAAATTACTTTACCAAAGAGATCTCACACAAACTCAGTTGTATAATTTGGTGTCGTCAAGAGATTACCTACTCTGTGTACTGAACAATTTGTAGTGTAGATCACCATGCACAAACACTATGATTTGCTGACCTGTTAAAATCCAACCCTAAATCTAGATGACAATCCAATTAAGTCTTGAACAAAAAAAAGCTGCTGTTCCAAAGAGGTTTTGCYATTTAAACCAGTGATTGTGATAATTCTGCCTTTTCTTATACAATGCCAGAGATTTGCATAGATAAATTATGGAATGAGGTGTCACAACCAAATGGATTTACTCTAAAAAAAGATGTTAATTTAAAGATTCTACAGCATGGGCTGAAATGTGAGCTAAAAACTTGTACAAGGTATGTATTGAAAAGGAGAAAGAAGCTTCTGTGGCAGATGACCCTATCAAACAATATGAAATTGAAAATTCAGTTCCTGAACACAGAGCTTGATTCTYAGAGTTTGTTTCTCACAGTCTGCTGCATTTAGGGAAATATGATATTTTTCACCTTCGGAAGAAACTTACACRAGAAATTCCCTGAAGTGGAAAGAAAGCCACACACCTCCTCAGAACTAATCAGGGGAGTTAGCTATGCAAACAAATTTCATTAGTTATCAGACTCTTTTGGATAATGAAGTCTCATGAGCCAGGGTGTAATCACCGGAAAATTCCCTCCCTCTCCCCACCTCTATGTATAACTTTGAGTAGATTCCTCATGTGTCTTGTTCCTGTTTTACTTTAGCTCATCTGTCATACCYCACTACAGAAAACAGGATGCAGAGGTGAACTGTTATCTCCCAGGCTAAATTGTTGGACCATAAAGAAGGGAGCCCTAGTGAACCTAAACTCTCTGTACCTGATTATTTTTGTACTCAGAAAAGACTCCATAGAGATAATTTAATTTACCTCTGTACTCAAAGATTGGGAGCCACAGGAGAAAGAGGACACAATAGCAGTCTGGATTCCTGCAGGTGTAGTTCACCCACAGGTTTGGATGAGCCCATGGAACCAGCAGGCTTTTAACTGCACCGAGGGTGAGCTGCAACACAGTGGAAGGCTGCTAACCATCCCCTGGCTCAGCAGTGGAAAAACAGGGCTTTGAATGAAAARAGCTTTGCAAACAGGCCCTGTTGTCAGAAAAGAAGGTAGAGGAGAGAGCTTAAAATAACAACCACAGGCTTACATGGTCAGCTAGGTAGGAAAACTCCTGAAGATTCCCTGGGGTTGCTGGGGCCATCGTCAAGGCAGCTGCATCCACAGCAAGCTGAAAAGACTTGTTCATCTTGCATCCACTAATGAGCTCAAGAAAAGGCAAATGCAGGTTTGAGCTTTGTGATTTTGCCATTTTCACATTTTTATTTGAAAATCCGTAATTATAGGTACGTACATCTATGTACATCCAAAGGGTCTGTTCCTGGAGACAAGATACCCACAGCCAAGGTCCAGTGTCTGTCATTCTCTTTTCTTAACAAATGGCTTCCTGCAGTTTGAGGAGCTTCATGAGSAATTTGAATAATTCTGGAGCTATTTCTCCAGGTGAGGACTTTGCTCTAAGTAACATACTCAACAGGATTATTTTCTGTATCTTTTCTCTGTACTGATTTCTTGGTCAACCTGAAGCTGTTCCAAGGCAGTGTACACCTTCAGAAATTCATTTCACTCTGAAAAGGGTGGTTTTCCTTAAGCATTCTTTTCTGCACAGATTTGTAAAGATGATGTCTCTTGATAGAGTCCTCTAAGGTTTTCAGCAGCATTGGATTTATGATTTACCATGACTTCTTTGGAGGTACTGTGTCATCACATCAAATTCACCCAGCAAAATACTTACAGATACTAAAACAGAGCAAAAGAAGGAAACTGCCTCAAGGGAAGAAGGTAAGGAAACAGATATGAGAAAAGAAGATGAGGCAGTCTGGAAAATGGAACAGTGGGTACACAGGGCTTGCTGGAAAGGTTGGCACCAAGTGTGACAGGTGTATTCTAAAAAGCAATCTGCAAACAGAGGCCTTGTGCTAGTTCCATACAAATAAAAGATTAACTGCCAAAGAACCATTCTGTGGCTGCATTCAGCACAAATGTGCCCCTTTCTCTGCCTTTCTACCCATGGCTTCAATGACCCCTGTGTGGAAGAGAGAGTTGATAGCTCTTGCCTTGTTTTGGTTGCAGTTGACAGTCACAGAGTGTGGTTGATCACCCAGCACAGCAAAGCTTCTCTTCTTTCTGGGGTCTATGAAAACTGCAGAGAAGAGCCTGACCTTCACAGGTCATAGGGCACTTGTGCTGTCAGAAACACACTGGCATATTATAACAATTCTGCTGCTGAGACAAAAGAGCAATGRCAGCACTTTTCTTTCTTAGAATCAGACTGCAAATAATGAATCAGTGAGATGCAGTAACTCTGTAGWAAGCATTAGAAATGAGGCATATTATTTATATAGCACAATGGAACTTTTCTCAAGAAGATACAGTGGTGTTTACTCTCTCCCTAATATACTGCTGCCTTTTCTTTAGCTTATTTACTGCCATAGAAATTAATGTTCTAAGGATAACAGTTACTTGGGTGGTTTGGATGGATCTAAATGTCAAGGATGGAAATCCTGACATTCTTAAAGTTTAAGATAGTAAATGTTTTACTYTATTATGAGTTGCAGACACAAAAAAAAAACTGGTGGAAAATTCTGGTCACAACAAGAAGCAAGTTTTTTCCAAATCTAGGGGACACTTGTATTACAGGCTTTGATTCCTGTTTCTTTCTCTCCATTCTAGAATTTGAAAACTGTGTGTCAGTGGTGTATCTCTGTTCATATTTAACTGCAAATGACTCATTTTCCAACCATCCTTCCCTGCATCATTCCAGCTGCTATAAGGTAATACAGCAAGTTACTAGGTGGATTTTTTTTTAAACAGTTTTAGGTATCAGTAATTCTCTTCCCCCTATGTCATTCTGTTTTCTGTCCCTAGTGCAGGCATATTTAGACAGTTTTCCACACCCTTTGGTGCATTMCAGAACACAGAGCTTACTTGACAGTAAATCAAACTGAACCTGCTTGGTAAAATAGGTGCTACAGAATATTTTAACATCATTAAATGGAATTCGAGGGTATGCCTGCTTAAAATTCCAGCAGATTAATGATAAACAATACACTGTTGAAATGCAGYCTGGAAAGTTACAAAGTTTTCCAAAGTTCCAAAAGGAATGAATGATACCCCCACTGGAGGTTAATCATGCTACCTCGGGGWTGACATACAATAACATGTATTTAGCTATTATAGAGAAACTCTTTCCTTCACAAGCACCCACCCTACTGCTAATAATTCTGAAAAGGTCTTCTGTGCAAAATACAAATTATTTTTCCTCCCAGCTAAAGAACAAAAACAGTTTAATAAAAGAATTTGCCACACAAAGTGTTGACGTCTGAATAACAGATTGGACTCTCTGAAATGTCAGAATTGAATAACGTGGCTGAGGAAGGTAAAGGCAGAAAAATTCTTTGAAGCACCCTGTTCTCATGGGGAATACCCAAATGGACAGCAAAATGGAGGTGATGTGCACCTCCATTTTTGATATTCATCTCTAATCTCTGGCATATGTTTCTCTGCTTGGAAATTCCATAACCATCTCAGCATGGTCTTCTTCCAGAACCTTCTATCTCACCTGCTTGCATGTACTCCCCCTCCAGACAATTTATCCTCCTTGGAATATAGTAGGAATGGCATTCTCACCTGTTAAAAAATTCAGACCTAATTACAGACTTAATTAACTATCTTTGAATGACAATAATGTTAATTAACTGTTAATTCTTATTCCAAATAATCAGCTGGAATGACAGTGGGAAAAAATCCATTGTGTGGCATTTTATAGSAATTCATTTGCCTTGGTGTTTAAGATCAAAGGCATTGGTTTGTTGATGCTCTTGGTTTAAGACAACAAAGCTGGTGTGCTGTARTCAGCACCAACACCTACATGCATCTCTTGCTTTCTTCCCCTGCTGTTTCCCTGCCTCAGTGTCAGCCTATTATTCACTGAAGAAATTCTTTATTGTGTACATGTGAAATATTTAGGAGATGCCTACCTAATTATTCYTAGGTTTTGGAAAGTAATGTTTGCTGCAAAGTAGGATTTTTGTCCTTTTTTATGTCTAGGTTGAAGGCTTTATCATTTGATAAAATCAAAGCATGCATACAGAAAAAGTAACTATATTTCGTATTAATTTACTATGTAATGTACTTATACTGAGGAGAACTATTTATTTTAACTTTTWTTTCTACTCTAAATACCAATAAAGAAGGCAATTTTCCTCTCAGCTGGATGTGCTCAATATTAAAASAGAGCACACTTCTAATTTGTTGTTTGCACACATCTTACACAGTTTTAGTAGCAGTTACATGTTTCTCAGTTCCTGATTTTTAAAAAATTTCTGAATTTTCTTTCATATGCATCAGTAAATCATCTGGTAAGCACCTGGTGAGCAAGCAGTCCTTGGAAATCTGGGGTGATACTACGTTTGAAGTTTGGAGTTTCCTGGGCACCTAAAATTAAAACTCAACAGTCATCTGTATACATTTAGTTTTGTGCCAGGACTTACTAGACAGAACTTTCCATCTCTTTGAGTCATGATCCAAATCTCCAAGTTAYAGATAACAGTAGCTGATCTGAAGATTGGGTCAGATTTAATCAAAAGTRAAGATGAAAGTATCCCTGGTTTCTATTTCACTGAAATTCACTTCACTGCTATAAATGGTGTAAAACCCACCAGAACGATACTAAAATCAAGCTGTCCTCCAGCAAGTCCTTTGTTTTCCAGTTGAGAGCAGCATTCAAAATGACTTCTTACCTTCTACAGTGAAAGTACAAAGGTCCTGTCAAAAAAAAAAAAAACATTCAATTTAAAAAGAAAAAATCATTCAAGTTTATTCTCTAGGGAAACAGTAAATAGCAAGTCCAAACCTAACAGTGTTTTCTCTCTGCTCTTGGTGATGTAACTCAGCAATGAGTTTGTTGTTTACATGCAAACCTCTGTGTTATTTTACACATCTTTGGATATCCCACTTAGTCTACAGCTGCCATTGCTGAAAAGCAACTATTATCCCCTGTTCCTTTAGTTTTTGCTTTGTTTTTGGTTTGTTTTTTTTTTTTTTAAAGCAGATGTAAAGGGCCACTACAATCCAAACATGACTTGACAGATTAAATAAAAATTAGAACAGTAAAAGAAAATCATCATACATGCTAGCTTTAACAATGTATTTTATGTATCAGTCAGTGAACAGTCTGYAACAAAGTGATTTGGCAACAGTCAGAGTTACCCTGCTCTAAAATGTAAAACACATTATGCTATTAATGAGCCCTGCTTTAGTGAATCTAAAAGAATTAAACCAGTTTATGAATAGCCAAAGGAATTCTTTTGAAGGAGTGGCAAATCCTGCTGGATTACATGAACAGTTTACAAAGGAGGAAATAAAGTAATTTTAATATTTCCCCTTGCTTCACAGGCTTTCAGTACTTAGCTCAAAACAGACCTTTCAAAGTGTTTTCTGGCTAGGCAAATGAACACAACATCACACACATAGATACAGAAAATAGCAATTCTTACTCAAAGCCACCTCTTTGCTCCTTTTGCAGAACTGTGAAGATAAATAACAACCAGTTTCTGTCACGGTACTGGTGAGCACAGGAGAGAGCTTTGGGGAGAAACAGCACTAGCAAGGATTATCCAAAGCCAGCGAGAAGTGGACCTAATGACTGAGAAAGGACAGCAACCTGGGTTTACAGAAAAGGAGACAGCAGGGCTGTGGGGGTTTTGCCATAAGGATAAGATACACAAACTGGCTGAGATGTCAAAACTTAGATCTAACAAAAATGAACCAAGTGCCTCCAGATCATCTCAATCACAATCACAATGAGCTCAACACCAGGAATACCGAGACTTCACATTTATGATGGTGGAGAAATTATTATTATTTAAGATACAGTACAGGGACAATGTTGAAACCAACACAAGGAAAGCATAAATCTAATTCTCTGGTAAAATATCTCTCACCTTTAATTTCTGGGATCTTTAAAATGTCCCCAACTAGCTGAGCTAGATCACAGAATCATTTAGTGGGAAAAGATCCTCAAGATCATCCAGTCCAACTGTAAACCTACCACTTCCAAGTTCAGCACTAAACCATGTCCCTAAGTGCCACATCCACGTGTCTTTYAAYACCCCCAGGGATGGTGAGTCAGTCATTTCCCTGGGCAGCCTGTTCCAGTGGTTGACAGCATGGATGCAAGTCCAGTCACCATCTCCAGGCCCAGCCTCCAGTCAGATTTTACCATCCAAGCCAGGAGCAGCCAGCTTCTCCAGGATATGGAGAGAAACTGTCAAAGCTTTTACTACAGTCAAWGGAGAACAACATCCACAGCCTTTCCTGCATCTACTAAGCAGGTCACCTTGTCACAGCAGGTCAGGTTGGTGAAGCAGGACCTGGYTGGAAGCAGCACCTGCCTTTTCCAAACCCWTGCTGGCTGAWCCCCTGGTTGTCCTGTGATCACACTCAGGATGATCAGCTCCATGACTTTCCCTGGCACTGAGGTCAGGCTGACAGGCYTGGAGCTCTCTGGATCCTCCTTYSRAYCCTTTCTGGAGATGGGTGACACTTTGCTGAATTCCAGCCCRCTGGGACCTCCCTGTGCAGCCAGAACTGCTGGTAAATGTTTGAAAGATGCTCCAGCTTTCTGCTCTCTGGTCAATTGTTTTCCGTGTCTTCCCAAAATCTGATTACCTGARAGAGATAAGGCAGTGCCAGAGGATGTGGGACACATGAACACAAAGGGCTTCCTCACACATCTTTCAATGACCACTGGAAGCCAAAGGCAGCWTTTTAAGATGTAGATGGAGCTACTATCCYAATCTTTTCAGTCTCTTGGCACCTYGGTGGACAGTCCCAGTACTATTTTTATACCAGAACTCTATATTCTATTTACATATGAGCAAGAAAACAGTCACTAAAAGAAGGATAGACAGAAACCCATAAAAATTTTACGTCTTTCTGAGAAAGCTGACTCTCTCCCAAGTCCAAATATGCTTCCATTGTAAAAAGGTCTGTTTGTGTAAGGATTTTAGAGATAACACAAGTTGTTAGGAATTCATAACACAAGTTGTTAGGTGAGGTGAGTCAAGGTTTTCTGGGATTGTCATAAAAACTGATTACRCATTGCCAGATAAGAAATTCCTCAAATTATTTAAGCAGCTGCCACATAAATGACCTCTTACTTTAAAAGTGGTGGTCAGTACTAAAATAATCTTTATGAATACTTTATTATTTATAAATAATATAAATAATACTTTACATCTCAAATAAAACTTGTACAATTGAACATCTTTGGAGTGTTCACAGGAATTCTAACGCAAATATTTTTATGTATAGGTATATATGATGTAAAAACATTGGTGTATTTGTAAATGTTTTGGTAAACCAGGCCACTAATTCTTTCACAACATTGAAACTAATTTTAATTGAAAATAATGAGCAAAAAGAAAATTATATATTGTTCTCATGTGGTTGAAAGGCTGCAAGGCCAGCTTTACATTTCCTGCTATTGGTGATAGGAGCACCTATTCCAGAAAACTTACCTTGCACTTGCATACTTCCAGCAAAGAAAACTGCAATCTATGGTTGTTTAATCTGCTCTTCATTTACAAAACTCCAGTCAAACATTCTAAATCATCACAAGAATTATGGCAAACCACATGGAAACATTTATTTTTAACACCACAAAAACTTCASAAAAAACCCTAAAACTTCCAGAGTCAAAGGAACGTATTGTAGAGCTTTTCATGAGAACTTGTGATTGCTATGGAGAAGAAACTGTCGCTTAAAACAAAGCCACATTTTTCTGTATTTCATTAATTTTCCATTGAACTGGAAAAACCCCAAAACAAACACTTCCCATCCTCCCAGTCTTTAGGTATGCAAGGATCCAGAATTATTTTACCACTGAGTTCTCCATAGAGTTATAACTCTCCATAGAGTTAATACTGATTTCCTGTCCTAATATCACTTTCTTCCACTAAGCAGGCAAACTGTTGTCTCAATGGAGCATTATAGCCATTCAGGAGGGGGGGTTGATTGGTCAGTTGGTTTTTTGTTTGTTTTGTTTTTTGTTGTTTTAGAGATGGTGTTTCCTATGTTATTGATGCCTCAATTATGAAAAGTAAATTGTCAATTACCATTCATGACTAGATTGATTTAAATGGTATGCACTGACACTCACTACTGAGCTGGAAGACAATTACTAGTTGAAATGGCTTAAAAATTAAACTGGCCTCAGGTTTAGATAAGCACTGAGAAAAATAATGGCTTAGCCTATGCCTAAATCAGTCCCAACACCATTTGTTTTCCAGAATATCCCTTTTTGGATGGTTAGATTTATTGATTTATCAGCAAGTTAAGTCAAGTACTCTGCAACAATTGCAG
>NW_026623922.1:0-41387 GCF_030028575.1 Malurus melanocephalus | reverse complement strand
AAAAAAAAAAAAAAAAAAAAAAAAAAAAAAAAAGTTTAAAACCTCTTCAAGTGCATTGAACAAATCATTCTAACACAAGAAACTCTTTCTGCCTCCGCAGCCCCCATAATTCTGTGATGAGGTAGGCACAAGGGAAGGCTGCCTTCTCACACAGAGATTGCTTCACAGGTTCTCCAGGGCATCTCTTAGCCAAGAGTATTTGCCCCCAGCCATCACTGCACCTGTCTCATCACTCATGTTTGAGCAACAGACGCGCTGTTGCAATTACCCTCTTCAAACGTAATCAGGGCAGGTTTCTCTCAGGCCTCCCCCAGTGTTGTACCTGTACACACACACTGACACATGAGCATTAAAGCAGAGTCTCAGCAGGGGAACTCAGAAGCCTGCTCCTGTTCCTCCCGTGCCCTGAATCTGAAAGGTTTTGATAAACATGGTAGAAATAGCAGCAGATGGCCTTTACCAGTCCTCTCTGCCCATACAGAGATTGTACGTGGGCCCACACACACATGGAAATCACACATTTCCTTTAAAGGGAGGTCCAAGAAGTAAAATTCTCTTCTAAATGCATTATGGAACATTAGA
The DNA here is from genome assembly GCF_030028575.1 of Malurus melanocephalus. Lineage (NCBI taxonomy): Eukaryota > Metazoa > Chordata > Aves > Passeriformes > Maluridae > Malurus > Malurus melanocephalus. The sequence goes on along the minus strand of NW_026623922.1, from coordinate 40,805 downwards.
GTTTTGAAGTACTATTTCATTCAGAGTTTGCCTACGACAATGACATAGAGACCATTTGCTTATACTTTAAGGCATTCCTTGATAATGAATAAAATTGCTATAACACTATACAAAGAACCTGTTCAAGTACAGGTGAAAAAGGATACTCACTTTTGACTTCCATCTTTTCTACCCTCCACAACAGGTATTGTCTTCAAAATTAATGATGTCTTCCTGTAACTGCTGAAATTTAGCCTTTGGCTGAAGTGCCTCTCTCAGCTCAGACCACACTTTAAATTTAAGCTATGTGAATAATAATTGAGACAGCCCTGATAGGTAAATTTCAATAATTACTCTTCTTCTATTAGTATTATCCTTTTTCAGCAAGAGGGCCTAGATCCCCTGTTTGTGGCCTCTGTCAGCAGCTGTCAGAGAATTTATGGATAGCAGCCAAGGAGGTCCCTKAGAACATTGTTAAGGATAAGTTGGCAAATCCCAAAATGTTTCTTCTGCTTCAGACTGGAAGTCACTCAGAATTGTTAGCCCTCGTTATGAGCTTGACGCCACCTGCTTTGAAGACTGTGATAGTTAGCAAGTTCAAAATATTAATGGACAGAGGAAAGACTCCAAACCTACCTGAAAACACTGTAATTCTTCTACATTTGTCAACAGGGAAATGCAAGGTGTCAATACATTTATTTCTCTATGTGSAACCAATTAACTCCTGAATTGACTGCACAGTGACTGTAAATTAGTTCTCTCTCTAAATACTCTTGGAGTGGGGGAAAATGGACTGTTACTTTCACTTGAATCTGTGCATTGCCTGTACTATAAAGTAAATAGTAAAGGGGCTCTAGAATTCTTGCCTAGTATCCTAGAATGAGCAAGTCAGCATATTGCACCCAGAATGTCTGGTTGAAATTCATGCTGCAAGCCAGAAGTTTCAAACTTTGGAAGAGTGTAAGAAGAATTCTTTTCCTGATCAGCCCTGGGATCTTTTGCAGTTCCTATTCTGCAGGCAAGGAGGAGGAAACAGCATGTTGCTGTCTGCTGAAACCTCCAGAAAGTCAGTGCACACTGCTAATGCAGACTGAGACATGACACAGCAAGTATAAGCGTCTGCACAAGCAAACGGCCTCCATGGATATGCAAGCTTATAATTTATTCGGCAGAGAAGAAATTAGAAGTGTACCAAAGCTGCAAAATGAAGCAYAATTATTTTCTTAAAATAGGTAGCTGAAGCAGGAATTAATTGATGGCTAGGTCAGTAGAGAGTATCCTGCAAAGTTCAATTGCTTGGATCCCTGTGAAGTGAAYAGTGTGGTGTAACAAACATTATGTAGACAATGCACAAATCATTAAAGTGCAGGAGACATCTGCTGCTCTAACAATTCACTATATAGTTCATACAACAGTGAGCAGAAATAAAAATGTTCACAGCCTTCTTCCTATCTAGGTCTAAGCCACAAGAGAAACTTCCAAAGTATAACAGGGAACCTCCTCATGTTCTCTAATCTTTTAAGGAGGTAAATAGTGGTATTCATTAACACAGCATGAATCATTTTACTTACAGTATTTCAGGTACTGAACAAACAGAAAAGTCTRTCATTTTCCAGCTAGTTATTTTCTCATAATGACACAAATGTTTAACTTGACAGGTAGGGCCACTATTATGGAGAGAGGGAAGAACAGTATGGTTATTGTATCTGACTTAATATCTCTCATGACACCTACAAGTTAAAACAAAATTGACGTAAAAGCRAAGGAGCACAAACTGAGTTCAAGCAAACAGTGATGGTTTCTCACTGATACAGCTCAGGCAGATTTTGTAAACATGCAAAGCAGCCCATCAAGCCTCCAGCGATTTTCACCCCAGTTTAATCAACACGTGATTCCACCCAAATCCTAAGTTCCTCTGTTTCTTGGAACATGTTTCTACACATCTCTAGCAGGCTACCRTGAACATCCTCCTGCTTTGCTCAAGCATGACTACAAAGAAAGAAATCCCAAGAGGTTGGAAGTTTAAAACTTATGCTTAACTAYGAACATGCTGAAAGATACTTTCAGCTTATCAGGTTTTTTCCTGTTTAATCTATTATCGGCATAACTGCTACACTGGCTTAGAGGAATCTGCTCTCTATGCCTTCAACATTTTAGGGACAAGCAGAATAGAACATCACTGCATATGAGTCAGCAGTGTGCCTAGAACTGTACCTTGAGGTGCAGAATACAGCCTCAAGCAGGAATAAAAAAATACAGAAATCTTATTTTGTAAGGAGCACATTGCAGGGAAAAAAACAAAAAACCCAAAAGTCAAATATTGTGACACTGAAATTAGGGATTAAAGTGTGACACAGACTTCAAGATTTGACAACAACYACAAAGCCCAGAATAGCTATCTTTTTTTATTTCCAATCATGCCTCCTGCAATGGGAAATGAGACAAAGATAGTAAGTATCCTAAAGGCACACATTTCCACTAGATATTAAAATACTCCTTCATTTTTACATTTTTTTTAATTACTCAGGAAAGTGGATGTCTTCATTGTGTTTCTTGCTTTCGTATGTAAAGAATAGGCTGGCAGAAGACATTTGAAAGAATGAAAAATTTAGCTTTCTGTGTTTTATCTGTGAAAATTTTACTTTGAGGCCRATTTCCTTCAAAAGTAAGCATACCCATTACAAATTATTCACATTCTGGCCATCTTGCCCATTGTCCTTATCCCAAAACAAGAAGATACTGACGGTTAATTTTAATCTGTATGGGCATGTATTTGTTGCCTCACTTCTGCTTAAGTGGTAGATGTTGTCAAAGGGTACATTTCCTCTGAATTAAGGAGATCTGACTGCTATCACATGTCTGAATTCCACACATTTCCTTCATAGACATCACACATTCCTTCACACATCCATCCCAAATGACAATGCTGGCAAGCAGTGGGTGTAAAGAAATTAGAATTCAGCCTTGCCCAGTTCCAAAGTTGCAAAGGTTTATTKAACCTGGAGAAGCTGCCTCGCCTGCTGGGACAGCACAATGGATGCGAGCACTCACACCRAGAGAGGGGACACACAGCCCATACTTACGAGCAACAGCGCCTTCCAGTGGCTCCGAGTGCTGGGAAAGCACGAAGGAATGCACCCCATGCAGAACCAGAGGGGCACAGAGAACCCACACAGCCCTCACCCCTGGGAGCACGACCTAGGGATGCTGGGGAACACACWGCACCACTGCAGCAACACGTGCTAAAGTGAAAAGCAGGACATCAGATTTAGTTTGCCTGCACAATCTCTTGGGCAGAGCAGATTCAGCAAATAATGAGAGCTCCTTGTACCTAATGGTCAATATATAAATCCATCTTTTTTTTTTTTTTTCCACAGTAAAACGAGGTTTACAAACAATTTCGGAAAAAAATGAAAGTTAGCCATTTCAAATGGCAAATTAATCTGCAGGACCCAGTCTTTAAAATGGTTTATCACTAACAAACTCCTGGAAATACAGAATGACTATGTCCATTACTGCACAGTAAACTAAATGTGGTAAAATCAAAATCTCTCCCTACAATCAGATTAATAGTTTATTAAATTTATGATAYCAAAAACTAAAGAAGCAAACTCACTTAGCAAAAATTCTCAACTCAGTATTAAGGAAAGGTTTTCTTGCTGCCATAATTAATTCCTACGAATYATTAAGAAAAAGGACTTGCACAAACCAGAGTAAGACAAATTCCCATAATTCTATTGACAATTTATATTCTCATGAGGTCCTGTAAACAGAGGTAYTTAATAACATTCACATGCAATATGTGCTTCCATACTTACATGTAAGAAAGATWACAATCTAATTCTGCTAATTTAAATTTCAGGCCACTGCACTCGAGCCTTCAAGTTACATTTCAATACACATTGATGATCAAACTTTCTACTTACATCTACATTCCATCCATGCAAAGARCAGCATAAACCATATACCAAATACTCAGTGTGCAAAATTTGACCTTTCATACTGGGACCTCTATGAGAACACTGCTTGCACAATTAACTGGTGGTTTTCTCAATACTTAAAGGAGGCTTCTAAGAAAGATGGGAACAAACCTTTTAGCAGGACCTGTTGCAATAGGACAAGGGGTGAGGTTTTAAAMTGAAAGCAGGCAGGTTCAAACTAGATATAAGATGGTTTTTACAATGAGGGTTGTGAACATAGGAATAGGTTGCCCAGGGAGGCAGAAGATCCCCCATCCCTGGAAACATTCAAGGTCAGGGTGGATGGGGCTCWGATGTCCCTGCTCATTGCAGGAGAAGCTGGACTAGATGACCTTTAAAGGTCCCTTCCAACCCAAATTATTCTATTATTCCCTTTCATATTTCATAAAGTTTTATTCAGTTTTTTTACAGATAAGATTGACTTTCCTATGCAAACATGTGCAATTGGTAGTACGTGTTTAAAGAAATGTGATATCTCAAACTTTACAGTCTTTTAGCTTTACAGTACAAAACCTGGTTTAGAAGATTAAAAGTATGAGCATTTCACATTAATTCATAAATTAAATATTTGTAACTGTCCGTCTCCAGCTATTTACTCCTCTATACAGAAGAACAACCCTAAGTATATAACAGTTATCTATGTTGWCAAAACAGGAAGCAATCTTCACCAAGTTTAACATAAGGCCAGTCGTATTGGATTCTCTATATTGGCTTTCAAGGTCTCCAGAAACTTTGAAGCCAGTTCATCATCCACCACTCGACCATCACTCGAAAGAGTCACTGTCATGAGTTGATGCTGTTCAAGTTTCCCATTCCCTTCTTCATCTTCCACAATCTTGAGCTCTGGTCTTGCTCGGCCCACAGCGAGGATGCAGGCCTGGGGAGGGTTTATGACTGCTGTGAAATCACTGATGCCAAACATGCCCAGATTGGAGATACTGAATGAAATAGAAAARAGTTTCAGTAACATCAGAAATTACATATTCCCTAGAAGATATAATCTATATTCAATGACTACTATGATTTAAATTCCCTCCAAGGCAAAAACCCATTGAGTTAAAAATAGATCCGAACTGTTTTCAGTTTAACAYATTCAGACTCTCAAGGGTTTGGAATTTTTGCAATTAAAAATAATGCACCTTTTTTTAAGTCCCATTTTTTTATAGCAATATATTCTTGAACTGCACACACAAAAGGCAGAAAGKAGGCCAGCAAAGCAATATCTTTAAAATATTTTGCCTGCCCCTGTTCCAAGCCAAATGTCTTTTAAACTGAACCTCACAGCTGCAAGTTACAAAGGCTGCTGGTATTCACTAATTGATAAAATTTGGGCATCCAGGTATTGCTCAGGCACATGGAACCATCATTGTGCCTTTCTTCCTCAAACATTTCTGTCCATGTCACCACCTGTGAAGTGGTATAATGGGAAAAGCTTGAAGTCTTTTGTGACAGGCTGTCTATGGAGAAAGCTGGCCCAGTGTCTCCTTTTTGGTTATAGTTACAGCAAAGAGTGGAAAAATGAGTAAACGGTACAGAATCATGGAATTGTTTGGGCTGGAAGGGATCTTTAAAGATCATCCAGTGCAGCTTCCCCTGCAATAAGCAGGGACATCTTCAGTTAGATCAGGCTGCTTAGAGCCCCATCCAATCTGATCTTGAATGGGATGGGGCATCCATCACCTCTCTGGGCAACCTGTTGATGGACATCAGTGACAAATTGTGTCCCTCATGGGTCCMTAGTGGGACCAAGCCAATTTCATGTCTTCAGCACAGACAAAGGGATGAAGTACAGATCCACAAATGACACCATGCTGAGTGGTGCTGCTGACAAACCTGAGAATAGGAAGCCATCCAGAGGGACCTGGACAAGATCAAGAATTGGGCCCATGGGAACCTTATGAGACTCAGCAAAGCCAAGTGCAAGGTGCTGCACMTGGGCCAGAGCAACCCCCAATACCAACACAGGCTGGGGSATGAACAGGTTGAGAGCAGCCTTGCTGAGATGGACTTGGGGGTGCTGGTGGATGAAAAGYAGGTCCTGAGGSAGCAGTGYRCACTTGYYGCTCAGGAATCAAACCAYATCCTGGGCTGCACCAAAAATGGTGTGGCCARCAKGTCAAGGGAAGTAACTGGACACTTACAGGGATGGCAACTCAACACTTCCCTGGGCAACCTRYTCCAATGCTYGACAAYCCGTTTGATGAAGGACTTTTCCTAACATTCAATTTAAAYTTCCCCTGGTGCAACTTGAAGCCATTTCCTCTCCTCCTGTTACTCATTACCTGAGAGAAGAGACCAACCCACACCTCACTACAACTACACCCCTTTCAGCCAGAAAGAGTAGAGAGTGATAAGGTCCCCCTTGAGCCTCTTTTTCTCCAGGCTGAACAATCCCAGTTCCTCACAGGACTTGTGCTCCAGACCCTTCTCCAGTCCCATTGCCCTTCTCTGGACACACTGCAGTGCCTCAATGTCTTTTTTGTGGAGAGAGGCCCAAAACTGAACACAGGACTCAAGGTGTAGCCTCRCCAGTGCCAAGTACAGATGAAATGAACCTGTACAAAGGTAATTGCTTCCCCCTGAMAAAAGACAGTCTAGGTTTGGTCCTCAGAATCATCACATGGAGTTTCATCCAAAATGGAGCAATATTTTAAAAACAATGCATTAAAAAACAGTGGAATAGCTGAGAATAACACAGTTCTAAATCTATGCTGCATGTATTAAAAGACTGCTAGAATTTTACCTAAAAGATCCTCCCTGGTACTCTTCTGGTAACAGCTTTCCATCTCTAGCCTTCTTTGCTAGAGCCTAAAGAAAATGAAAGAATAAAACAGGCATAGAAAAGAAAGAAATTAATGTGTTGTCATAGACTAATTCTTTTTATTTCAGTAAGATATTTAAAGTACCATACAGACATTAAGGCAGCAAAAGTCAGATCTGGATTTGCAATTAGGGAAGCACCCCAGCAACACTTGTATTTGCAATGATTTGGCAGAGACTAGGACACAAAACTTCATTTTCCCACCAACTCTGGCTGTTCAGTAAAAGCTGTTCTCTCACCTGACAAATATTGTGCCAGTTTTACAATGGAACGACCATTCTCCCTGRTGTTTTTAGACTGTCTACCAGAATACTGGTGATGAGATATTCTCATGTGATAAATTCACCTTATTCCTAACATATTTATTTAAAGAAACTGACATATACTATTTCAGAACTTCCTACAGATTGAATGAATACATTTCTCCCAAATATTCAACTACCTTTTGAAGAGTGCCTTTAAGGCCACTCCTTCTATGATCTCCATTTCATTTGAGAGACTTTTCTTCTAAAATCAACAGAAGAGATGTTCAAATACAGCCCAAGAAGTTCTTACTATGTTCCAAGATAAGATCACAAAGTTGTACAAAACTTTAAAAATCATAATAAGTGTGTCAAGGATACAGTGAGCTTTAATTTAGGCTTTTAATTTAGGCTTATTCATCTCTGTGTAATTAGTGAACCAGAAGACAATAGCCACAGGAACAGCATTCACACAACAGGGTCAATATAAGCGTGATGCATTTGTGCAATTGCATTATTTGAATGATGAAAATATGGTACCAGGATGCACATGACCTGGAAAGAAGTTAATTTTAACATGCAGCAGAAGGGGATATATAAGCAATTACACAAAGAAAGTGCCTGCCAAACTACAGGGAGACTGATAAAGAAGCAGCTGCAGTTACAGTCTGTTGTCTCCCYGTGTGCATGTCAGGTATGTATTTATTTCAGTAATTTGATGAAGTTGAAAAGCAAAATGATGTTGGTGTGGACACCTATGTGTGCAATCCTATGTGACCCCGTGTCTATTAGAGGGAGCAGTGTGACCTGTGCTACACACATTTCATTTGAAAGCCAAGGGGAAATGCTCTCTACCATGGCCCCACTGAACACAACAAAAATCTGCATTTTCATCACGGGAACTGCAGGACATTGGTCTTTGGTAACAGAGGTTTGCAATACTACAGTAATACAGGTATTGGGGATGATAATGAAAGCACAACATTTAAGAATGCTTTTCTTCCTGTCATTCTATCATTAACCCCACAACAACCTCAGCAGACCTTCCTCCTCAACTGACTACTTGTGAAAGGAACTRTTTTCACAACACAGCATAAAGCAAGCAATATGGACTAAAAAAATTTTTAAATCATAAAGATTTAAATCCAAAACCATTAATCGTTTTGCGGCATGACACACCTTTTTCTGCTACAACTTTGTTGCTTGTTCCCCTCTGTCAACACAGGTTATTATGACTTCTATRGCTTTTCCCAAAAGGCAAGAATTTACGAAGTGCAGTGGTGTCTAGTTTGGGGACAGTTTTACACCCTAGGAGCTACTTTCACTGCATTCCCCACATGCTGTAGGCCTTTGATCCGCCCTCGTTAAATGACAAAAAAAGGACTATGTTGGGACATTTCATCATTCATTGTACCTTTGCCTGCCAAAATCACTCCTTTATCTGCCAGCAACTGCCATAGGTCACTCTGACTGGCACCTGGTCTATGCAAAATACTGCTCATTAGTCTGAGGAGTTTAAAGTTACATCCTTAATTGAGCTCCATATTGAAAAAAAATACASATAGAAATACGTTTCATAAAATAATTGCAAAGAGAGTAAAATAGACAGACACAAGAAAATTTCTGGGAAAGGGAAAAATCACCAAAAAAACCCAAAATCTCAAACCCCAAGGCTGTAAGTACTAAAGAAATTAGCATTCAGTAGCTTTTTTGTAAGGATTGAAGAAATACAATTATATTAAATGGCAGAAGTCTGTACATGYTTATTTTTCTAACATGTAGTCACCATTCAATGAAATAACTTGATAACTACATTATTATTAATTAGAAAAAAGAGTTGCAAAATTAGTAAGAATTCTGAAGTATAAGTAATGCTGGAACTGTTTTAGATCCACTGCCTCAATTACTACTGATGTGTATSTGGGTCACGCTACATTTTCTGCTACAGAAAACGATCCAGCTGCTCTGTTCCTCAGCCTGCTGCACATTTCAGACCTACCTTTGCAGAGGCAGCAATTTCCTGTATTCCCTTGGCAGCAACATCTTTTATGATTGGCGTAATGAGACCTCGGTCCGTTGCCACAGCAATGGAGATGTCAATGGACTGCAGCCGCCTGCTGACTTCCCCATCCCACGTTGCATTCACATCTGGCATTTGCTAAAAAACACAGACAGACAATAAAAGACAGCTGTTAGAAGCATAACAGTGCAAWCAGTTATTAAGAAAAAGGAAATTCCTGTAAGACACATAGCTACATAYRGGCATTCACCAAATTAATTCACTTSCACTGATTTTGTTTATATTTACTTCATCAAAAAGCATGAATGTATGCCCCAGAAGCTGAAAAAGGCAGGATAGACAGAAGCTTTTCGGTGCTGCAAAAGAAAAAATAGCAAATGACTACAAATTCCTTCGCTGATACCACCTTATGATGGCCCAGCATGTAAAGCTTCAAATCAGTGCAATTTCTCCCACAAAATAAATCATGGGATGTAGAATTTAAAAGCATGGAAATGCACATCCTACTACACAACGTGCTGTTTTCCACTGGTGTCTCAAGCMTGACTCTCAACAAATAAAATATGCTGCAGATACACTCACTGTTATTCAGAAGTTCTCCTTAAATGTATCTGTTTTTTTCTTGTGGGTGGACTTTGTTAAAATTGAGATATTTACTGATAAATTCATTTAGTTTTTTGAGTTTAATGAAATGAAGAAGGCATTCCAGAAAAAACTGTGGGAGAGACACATTACCAAAAGTGACTCTGCTATCGCTCTAAAGTAACTGCACTCCTAGGAAGTAGTGTGACAGTACACTCAGTTCCTATTCTTCAACACCATAATGTRCAGTGTAAAAAAAAGAAAWAAGAGASAGAAAAAATAAGTATGTAGTATTCTTCTTTACAAGCTAAATAAACTTATGGATGTCCCACGGTTCACACAGTTTAAGATGCCCTCAAGTGGGTGCTGTGAAATTATGTCTCTATACAAAGGATTCAAAAGAGATGGTAGGGACAGAATTTGTCACTTCAGCAATGAAAGGTTTATTTTTAAAGGACAGCTGCTATAGGAGCTACTGTTACTAAGTCCAACCACTTGAGGATATCAACCTGGAWGTTTTAGTTCCCAATTTCAGCATGGGGAGTTGCAGGTGGAACTATTTTAGAGTTTTTTTTGAGCAGTAGAGCACATCTTTTACGAAACACTGACAGAAAGTAGCTGAGACGTGAGCTTGTTTTCTGATATACCAAATTAAATCTGTTGGGATATTTTTTAAAATGCATTATTTTAATAGTCCAACAAATACTAACATAGATTTCTGAAACAGAAGAATTTCATTAATTTCTTCCATATCAACACAATATTGCCATAATCCTTCTCAAACTAACAACCCCCTCAGAAGACAAAACCTCTTGCTCTCTGTCTCCAGTTCCTTTCACCTGCTCTCTGGTGCAGAGATCTGTTACCCAATACTCACAACAATTCATGGTAAATTTTGGATATCACCATTTCCTCATATTAGGTTTCATTACACCAGTAAAAGAAGCTTCTTGCTATGTATACATCTAACAAAAACACAGCATACATACTTAGTTCCTCCTCCTTTTGTTTTTGGTTTTAACTTGCAGTGTTTCTTCCACTCTAACGGATGCTTCAAACTTCTCTCAGACACTTGCTTATGAAACTGCCTAGAATCCTGTCTATTTTCTGTCCAAATTGCAATTATCCATTAATCTATACCTCTTAGAATTACAAATTAATATTTAGCACATGTTCAGCTAGAAATTGGTTAAGTCTTTTGTAGTCCATTGTTCTTTCAATTCCATACATCCATGGCAATAGGAATAGTCCCCTGACTTAAAAATAACTTTCTTCCTCAACTTTTAAATAATTAAAATTATCCTCACAAATGAGAAAAACAGCTCTCACATCTTTTCYAACGTTTTTATATTGTTGTGAGGTATCCAGGCAATAAGAATGCCTAGCAATGAGCAAARGCTAGTTGCCAGAAGAATTTTTATTTTGAAGCAGGTATCACTGACTATACCATCAGAAAATACCTGAGGTAATAAAAGGTTGATATAAGACTTAGATAAATGTTTGCTTATAACTAAAAGAAATATGATGCAACAAAGAATAGATGGACGATCTTGACAATTGCTTTAGTCTGCTGACAAAGCAACTACTGTGATTTGCAGATGTTGTGGATCCACTGCAGCAAATGGACTTTTATGAAAAAGTTCTCATTTTTACAGTTCACAGCACAGACAGTGAAGAGAAGTTTACCTGGAAACCTAAAAAACCGTGACAATAAGCAATACAGAATTACCAGCTTTAYTATGATCACATTAATATCTCCACATAAACTCACAAAATACTTTCCTTGTCTCCTTGGCAGTTTACTATTAAAATATTTTTTAAGTCAATTATTSGCTTACCTTCAGAGTAACTGCAGTTGCCTTGATAATAAAATCATTTACAGATACTTTAATGTCATCTGMAAAAAGAAACAGAAAAAGTAAAAAAAAAGGACAACCAACAGTATTGTTCATAGGATTTGTTTATCAGCATTTGTGTGATGACAAGATTCCAGTGATTCAGCAGATTTACTTCTTTGAAGCATTGCCAGAAAGTCACTGWTCTTCAGACTCCAGTACTAAAAGCTAGAAAACTTTTCTCCCTCTTGGGACAAATGGTGTATCATCATAAAAAAATCTCACACAGAGACACTCAGGAGAGTTTCAGGAGACTGAAACTGATAGCTAAAATCAAGAGTGACAGCAGAAGCAAGGGTAATAGATACAATGCAGATTATACCACAAGATTACCCCAAAATGCATGATACTTATATAATACTAAACTCGCCATTCTCCCAATTAAAGAAAATTTCATTATTCTCTTACTCTCATCAGTGCTGTCAGCCRAACAGATCAAGCAGCAAAACTGCTTAATTTTCAAATCTGGTTTATGGTATGTAACACATATACCTTTAGAAATATTTTTGCAAGGGAAAATTATTTATAGATAATTATATCAAATGGAACATTCTTAAGTCATCACAAATTTAGAGGAACRAACCAAGTATCCACTTACCACACAACTGGCCTGCAACATTTGCCATGATTAGTAATCTATGTATAAGAGGAGAGACAGCATTCCAACATAACATAATGGAATTTGCAATTACTATGCTGCACTGACAGAATTTCACATCAGACAAACGTGCATCTTGGTCATCATTATACACTGGTTTCCATTTACAAAATACATTCCTAACCCTAAACAAAAATGTCACTGTCCAGTAAGAGAGCAGGAGTACAGTTAAATGATCCATGTCTGATAATATTTTACCCTACATCACTGAAGTTTATAGCAGTAAAAAATACCGTAATTTCCATCACAGAACACAAAAATCTACCAAGACAACCTCTGCAATTCAATTTCATGCAAAAACATATGGCTTTTCCACCTCTACATTTAGAGAAAATGCTCACTAAGAATCCACAGCAGCAAAAGAKGTGTGAAAAATTTCAAGTTAGTACTCCTAAGACAATTTTTGGTTCATTCCCTATCAACTGCTGCCGTTTAAATAAAATACCAGCATCATAAAATGTCTTTGGCATTAACTTGCAAATAAGATATCATTAGAAAAAAAAATAAGGTAGAAMGATGACCTGGGTACTGTTGTATTAAAAATTAGTCATTCAAAACTCCAGAAGTAGCTCCTGTACCATGATCTAAAAGCTCTAAATATATCAGTAGAATTTAAGACCACACAAACAGATAAACAAGCATGGCCTAGTCACCAGTACTGAACAGTTGGCCTCAGTTTCTCAATCAGTACAGCAATAAAAATGTAAATTAAAACTATCCTACTATGTTATTCTGAATGCAGATTTCACATGGATTTGGCAAGCTACCATTTGAAACTGTAAGTTTTCAATTTCAAATCATGACAGCAATGATGAAGCTTTAAATCAACACTTAAAGTGTCTTAGACCTATTATTATTCATTTTTCATTCTTGTGATAATGAGTAATGAGGATAAACATCTCAAAGCTGAACTRTTGAGAACAAACAACATAAATAGTACCAGAAAAAAAGGACTAGCTGAACAACACTAAAAAGAGTCCCCCTGAAATTGCTTATGTACCTTTTGCTTGTGCAGACAGGCACATCCTCCCATGAATGTCTTATGCCTTTAGCATTAATCTTTGGTCTTTAAAAAAAAAAAAAGGATAGCAGGAGAAACCACCCCACTGTTTCTTCACTTTATAAAATAACAGGCCTTCAGATTTTTTCATCCAAGTCACAGACTTAGTACCAGTCTATGAGGATCATGTCTGCATGTCTCCAGCACCAAACAGCACTTCACTAATTGCTTATGCAGCCTGAACATTGTGGAAAATGAGACTTCAAAGTGCTGTGTTAGTCGGCAAAGTAACACCTCAGTCTTCCTTGTATCCTGACAAGTTGTCCAATTCAATAATTGTCAGGAACTACAGCTTAAGCCCAACATACCGAATACTGACAAAAAAATTTGAATGCATAGTGGTCRGCCCATAGAAAATCTACACCTTCTGGGGAAGTTGATGTAAACAAGACAAATTATACATTAGTATAATCACATTAGTATTACCACATGTTAAAGTAAATCAGACTACTAACCTTTGGCCAATTCTTTCCTTAATTTCAAAACAGCATCAATGGCACAGTCAGCAGCAGCATATGCATGAGGTATGGTAGTTTTAGACTCTGTTAATCTCTTAGCAATAACTCTTCGGATGTTGCTAGCTGGGATTTCTGTGAAAGTGCCCTGAAAGMAATCACATGCTGCATATTAAATATCAGGAGGGCAAACATACTTTGCTGAAACAGTACTCCAGCATTTGTGCATTATCATCAGTGACTCCTGCCCATTTCAACTAACCCCTAGGTATCCAAAAGTGATACATTCCAACTACTGAAATTAGTATGACTAAAGACATTGAGTATTCTAGTCTACTCCTATTAACTGGGAAGTGACATAACAAGTTTTACAGAATAGTTCCATTTAACAGTATAGAATTAACCCTTTTTCAAAAAAGCCCCCAAACAAGTATTGAGGCATTAATTTTCAGCCAGAGCATATATGCACTATTCCATTTTACAGACTTGGCATATTGCTCAGATTATGCTTTGTTCCATTTAAATTATTATAGAACATTTCCTCAGTAAGATACTGTTTTCTCAGTTCCCTGAGTAGTTCCTTAGGACAGACTATATTGCATCTTTCTGTTATTTTTCTCTCTCCTTCCAGATATGTACAATAATGTTACAATGGCCAACTTCTTCCTAGAAGYAAGTCAACTTGCAAGAAATCTCTTAAAATATTAGTGACTACAGAAAGAATAAATGACTTTGTAATACATTATTTTCTATACTTAATCTTTAGCACATATCCCTTGAACATTCATAGAATCCTTAGTACATATTCAATAATCATAGAGACAATAAATTGCAATATGTATGTTCTGGTGCAATCATAGAAATGCTTTATTCTGTAATGGATCTATGTCTGAGCTTCTGTTCTTTGTACAGTGGAAAAAAAAAGGCAGCATTTTCTGAATATTATGAATTGGAGCTACATTGTAAACTTCAGCCTAAAAAGATACATCACRTTTAGTTCTAAAACCAGAAAATGTTTTTCACAAAAGTTTTCCAATTTCTACTAATGTGTATTTCAGCAAGAGCGTTTATTCTTTAAAAAAAACCAACTTCTGGTATTTCTAACATTTCAATTTAAAATAGAAACTTATTTAGGTTCTAGAGTTTGCAAAATTACTCTCCAAGACAACCACCAAGAAGCCTTTTCCTTCCTCACTTCTCGACAACTCATTAATGGACATTTACATCTTGCAAACCAATCAAGCAAACCAATCAAGTACAGTAAAAATATATTATCCTTCTAGTTTCTCCAAGGCYTGCCAATACAAATTTTTTCATCACTTCAATTTGCAAGCTACACAAAATAGTGTGCAGACCATAATTTCAAGCATTTCACAGTTTTAATTACATTATCTTAGAATCACTGAAACATACTAAAAACTGCACRTGACTGAGCTTGACATCTGGGTGGCTTTAGTTTCCTTCCTTTYACCAGATCTAGAAATCTCAGAGCTACTTAAGTAGTTATTGCACTGTTGAGCTCTAGAAATGCTGAAATCTTAGCAGAGGTGTTACCAGTGCAGCAGGCTGTCCTGGAGTAGAAACTGGTGGAATTGCTGGCCTTGGATAAGGAGAAGTCACAGCTGTTGCTATTGAAGGAGAAGGCACTGCAGCAGGAGCTGGAGAAATCCCAGGTTTCAATTCACTGGGTTTACCTTTCTGCTTCTCTTGCAGAAGTTTGAGAGCATCCCTGGTGATTAAACACAATGAAATATTGACAACAAAGAAACTATTTAACAATTCCCTAAGTATTACTATTCCATCACTTATTCTATTTAATTAGCCACTTCTGTACATTTAAATTTCTGTTGTCAAACCAAACGTTACGAAGGTGATTATTATTAAATGATACTAATTTTGTGTTGCCTTTGTGGTATCTTTTTAGTAAATTCGCATTAACTTAYATGAATAAAAGGGCATGAATACACAGGATTTTACACTGTAACAGCTACCATCAGAAAATCTCCCTGTTGTGGGCACAGTGTGACAGACATGAATGATTCCCATCACTAAGTCACTGCTCTATGTCTCCTCTAGGTGCACTGCATTCATAGAGCAACAAGCTGAAGATCAGCACCTAAGAGGCTAAACAGGAATAACTGCATTTGCACCACCACTGCCAACTGCAAGGCAAATGAGCTGTACATCTCCTGCAGATCCCTCTCTCTATGCTCCAGATCTGCTAACAAAATCCTGCATCACATATCCCAGATAAATCTCTATCACTTCATGGAGATACAGCATGTACACAAAGGTTTTATTCCACAAATTGGCAGAGGAAGTTAAATTAAAAATCAACCCTACTATGGTTTTGAAACACAAGACATAAATACCAAACAAAGCTATCTAATTTCAGTACATTACTGCTTGAGAGACTATTCTTGAGTGAGAGCCAAGAGTTTGTTATGAAATTTTTATGGAAAGAACAAAATCTCAGAACATTATGCATTCTTAGTTCTTTCTAAAAAGTAGCACTCAAGCAACAAGAATTGAAAATTGAAAATCTCTACATAATGCCTTCTACAATTGCTGACTTCAATTTATTCTTACCTTCAACACATAGTTCAACAAACGATACAGGAAACAAAAAAGTGAATGAGCTCAAGATAAATTTTTTCCTAATTAAAAGTTATTGTTTTCCCAAATTAACATGCTAGCCAAAATTTGTTTCAAAATYGTTTAGTATTTAACACACCTACTATATAAGGGAAAAAATCAGATTTCACAGAATTAAAATCATTCCCTACCATCACAATTTGAGACATAAAAAGCAATTACATGGTATAATGCAAGTTTTTTGGTAATACATGGTATAATGCAAGTTTTTTGGTAATACATAGTATAATGCAAGTTTTTTGGTAATATATTAGAAGCCAGCAAAAACTGGTTAAGGGTTTTCACTTGGCAGTCGTAAGAGAGACCATATGGTTTTGGTGGTTTTCAGTGTGTTAGCTGAAAAATGCATTGCCAAAATTAATCTTATTTTTAGATTAAAAGACTCACTCAAGACCTTTTGAAACTTATTTGTATTATACAAAAGACACATATAAAAATCAAAATTTGTATATATTTATTAAGCATTCATATAAACACTTTCCCCCCACCAAATCCACATGATTTAACTGATCAAGAAAAACAGGTTGAGCAATGTTATGAATCTCAGGCTTGCAACACTGCAAGCCTGATAATAAGCAGAGTTAGAAAAGGCATCAAAGCAAATAAAATTAAACAGGTTTAAGTACAAATCAGGTAAATAGATATTTAATTAGAACTGGAAAAGGAAGAGCTGTTCACCTCTTTCCAACAACTCTATAAATGTCTATCAACACAGGACAGTAACACAGAGAGAGAGAAGAGGTAACAAACATGGAAGAGTAGCCTGCTTTGCAGAAAAGAAATGAGAGCTTGGTAAACACTTATTAAGTAAAAATATGCGTTACCAAACTGTTATTATTAGAAATATGCAGACTAGCAACTCTGCTACATTTCCATTTACCACTGCTACAGAAGTGTGTAGTCTTCTCACTTCATGTTAGCCAAAATGCAGAGAATGGTGCAAGTAAATGGAGCATATACTTTTCTTGATATGGACAAGTTAGGTCATGCAGACACCTAAGAACCACTGAGGATCCAGTGGTGCAACAAGAGATGTGTGGATTGACACAAGCTTCCTTTGGTGGCAGTTACTAAGTTGTGCCCAACCCTTTTCACACGTTTCATGTTCCCTTTTCACATGTTTACACCTGTTTATTCAATTCACAGATTTCCTGGAAGAAGGAAAATGGTGAGCAGAGAATCAGAACTTCAGAGCACATCAGAAACTTCGAGGTATCAGACTTATTGGACTATCAACATTACAGAAGGAACTCCTTCCTCACTCATGGCAGCAGACAAATTGCACACAGCAGAGATCCCACGGGCACTCTGTACTCCACACATGCACATGAACTTAACCTCCAGAAATACAGCATTACATGTGTGTGTTGTGCTTTCTCTGCATGCTGAAAATGCCTAAGCAGTTCAGAGATCCCAAGACACACTAACTTAACAACAGCTGGGAGGAACACGGCCTCAGAAAAAYATAGTTCTCAGTAACCAGCCTTTTCATGGCTGCATTTGTAAATCCATTAAAAAATGTAAGCCACCATTAAATAGAATCGGAAAAGGGCAGTAGTAGCTGAAACAATCCATTTTAATATAGCTCTCCCAAAAAGTGTCTGAGCTGATGAGTAGAAAGATGATACAATCTTTGACAGAATTTGGGAGTTACTTCGTACTGGCACACCAATTTTCTAAGACACTTTTGAAGAAAATGATATTAAATGATATAAGAGAGTATTACTTAGAAATAATTTTAAAAAGTCTACTGCTGCATAACCACATAAAAATAAAAAATCACACAGAAAACCAACAACAACAAACAGGCAGGAAAAAGACAACAGTAATTCAACCTTGAACAGACATATGAGAGAAATATAAATAAATAAAAGCATACAGATAAATAAAGTATTGGCTTACTAAGGGAATAGATCATGACAGGATGCCAGGAGAGTGGAAGTTCCTACTACTGTTACAAATTTTACATTGAATTGAATTTAAAGATAGAAAGTTAGGGGAAAGAATCTTGCTTGCTTATGTAACTCACTATCTTTGTTTCTCTGGTGAGTGCAGCAAAGGAAGTATTTCCCTGAATATCTGTAGCAGCTCTCTATAAAAAAATGCACACACTTCATTTCAAACTGAATATGATAGCAGAGTCTGTAGGCATCTGAAAGATTAACTCCATTTCAAAAGAATGGCTAGAAAACCCTAGACATTCTTCATCCTAAATTGACATTTCAAAATCAAATCTTTTGCATGAAAAAARCAGTTCTAAAAAGAAATGATAGCTAATTCTCATAACTACAGAAAAATTTTTGCTAGAGCTCCATGACAACTAGGAAATGCTAATTCATTAACTTAAAGTCCTAGAGGGTTTCCACCTGCTATAGCCTCATTACACACCATAAATTACCATTACACTTACMTAATTAAGAAAGAACTCTCTCTGCTTATTAGTTGTTACATAGCATATTCTTTCTATTAAATTCCTTATTACATCTCAACTCAGCCAAAGATCATAAGGAAAGAAAAGCTTTCAAAAACTGTCTGCTGCTTTTCTGCCTTCAGTTCCAAATTGCACTGACCTGGCCCTGGTTGCCTTTGTGTGGAACTAAAATAACAGCAGCCAGCAAAGTCTGTGTAAGTGAATGATGCCATTTGTCAAAAGGAATATTTCTACTGAGAACAAAACTATTTATTTCTGCCAAAATTCTCACTTTCAATAACACATGCTCATGTGAAGAGAATACATCATTTCAAGGCTAAATGCAGTGGACCTACCATGTTTTTTACACATAACTTCCTCACTCAAAGGCTTGAGTGCCAATCATTACATTGGAACACTCAAAAGGTATAATAAACTACTAGAAGCCTGATCATAACAAACCACAGCTTTGTAAAAAAACTTTCTTTACATAATAGAGAGAAAAAAAAGAAAATGAGAAAAAAACAGAATGATGGAATTTCTTATTTCATTGCTCTCCCCAACCTAACAAAAAATGGGTAAAAATGAAATCCTGACAGGTTTCAGAACTGAACTCCAGCWAAAAAAGCAAAATATCCAAACTCCCCAAAGAAAAGGAGTTGAAGAAAACAGGTCGCTCATATTTTATTTAGGCTCTGTATGCATCTTGGGTAGCAAAATTCTTGAGATCCACAGTGGTAGCTAACAGTGGTGCTCAGAAGGCAATAATCTGCACTAGGCTGAGCTGCAGGAAATGTGACAGCAGTACCACACACTTAAGACCTGAAGACCACCAATACATGTTTTGAGTTTTTTCTAATTAAAGACTTCTTCAAATATTTCCTAACCCATTCTCTCTGTCTTTTCAACAGGCTTTTAACATTTAACTAAGCCCATCCATAGCAAAAAATGCAACAAAGACATGGCTTTTTTAAGAACCAAACTTTAATCTAATGGAGATTACTCTAGCATCAAAAGTTGTAGGTTTACCAAATGATCTACATACTCTTTAGTGAAGATTCCTCGAGGCCCAGTAGGTGTAACATTGATTGGATCTAGTCCATGTGTCTCCATAATGTTGCGAGCTGCAGGACTTAAACGAACTCTGAAGAAATGAGGGGGGAAAAATTATTTAAATAGTAACATGAACTTGTTTCATTTAATGTACATCACAAGAAACTACATTTCTCTCTGATCAGCTACAAAGCAGAGTACACTGCTACAGTATACACAGTGCACCTTAAAAAGATTTGCTTTCTGAAATGAGAAAAGCCAACATCTAGAGAAACTACTTTAGAATTCTTAGATAAAAAAAATAACAATATACTCATAAAAGAATTTGGTCTCAAGTCTTTCCACAAAATCTCCCATTCATTATTTCCTTTAGGAGACTATATTCACACCTCACTGAATTCTAAGAATGGTCCATTATGCCCTTGCCAAAAAAACCTCATGTGATCGCTTGGTTCCAACSATGCTGATACATCTCCAACAGCTGTAGTGAAACAGCACTTCTGATGTTCTTTGGTACTAAAATGAAAGACATAATCCTTCCAGGGATCCTTTCAGTGGATCATCCTCCTACTACAGGTAATGCCTGGGCAATGACCTCAATTAGTCGCCTTCTACTTGAATGAGAAAAGCCTACATGCAGGCAGCATTTATAACACAACATTCAAGGTAGAAAAGGTAATGAGGTTTGGGGAAAAAAAATAAATAAGCACAAGTAAGGAGTGATACCTCCAAACAGGATATATCCTGGGACACGAAGCAGTGATTTATGGATTATGGTTACCTGACTAATACTGTGGCTGGCTGCCCCTCCAAAATATTTGCAATGCTCAGAGCACCAACAGATCCAAACAGAACTAACAAAGAGGACATAAACCTACTGTTTTAAGTTTTTCACATTCCAGCTATCAAAATGAGAGTAATTTTTTCTAATATTAATAATGCAAGAGCTTGGAAGGTCTTTGGAGTGTGCTATTTGTTTATTTTTTCTCCTAAAATGAATAGAAAACAAGTTCTAAGTATACTTAGCAGCTGATGCATAAGCACTAGTGTTCATTCAACTTCTTTCCAATTGTAACCTTAGAGTACTTCATAAATCAATTGCAYGACAAAATAAGAGCCCATTTAATGCTAATAAAATTATGTCATTTCAATTGACTTATCTGTCTTACAAACAAAGAAATATTCTAGGCACACAAGGTTTATCACCTCACTCATACTAAAACACTCTCAAACTACCAACCTACTACTAGGTAAAAARGGACAGAAGATTTTTCTTGGTTCAGGTCTACTGATCTAATGAAGAGCTCCATTTCATAACAAATATAGAGACTTACTGCAATTTCCCAGGCTGATGCTGCACTTTAGGAGGTGCTGAAACTGAAGGACCTGCAGGAGCTGWGGCAGGTGCTGGTGCTGGTGGAGCCACAGAAGGTGCATCACCAGCATCAGCTGGTATTTCCACTTGCTTCCAGTCCTGTCCTTCCTCTACCAGCAGACCAATTAGTGAGCCCAAGCGGACATTTTTGCTTCCTTCTTCTGCCTAAATTTAAGGCAATGAGAACATTAAGTTGCATATTGCTCTGTCTACTCTAAAATGACTAGATCAGCAGATGTGAAAGTTTCAGGCATCTTAATTCATCAGTAAGATATATCCCATTTTATTGCTACTATTAATAAGATATTTCAAGACTGAAATWAATTATAATTGCTATTATAAAGTTRGGAACATTAACTTAAGCCCCAAATCCCATACATCTTAAGTTAGCATTCAGAAATCAAAATAACTTTTTATACAGGCAGCCTTTGCAGCTCAGAACTAGAATAGAAACAGAAAAATTGTTACAATTTTGTTTAACTTTTCATCGCCYGGATTTTTGGGTCACTGCTACATTTTCATTACTCACAATAAAAAAAACAACTCTGCATAAACCTCAATGAACCCYAGATTCTCTGATGTAGAAAGAGCTGAAGTAAGTAGAAGGACTTGATCGTTCTGAGATGAGACACTGAGCACAAACCAACAGTGTGGATTTGCAGCCCAGAAAGGTAAATACAAGAGTGTGRCCAGTAGGGCAAGGGAAATGATTCTCCCCCTCTACTCCACTTTTGTGAAACCCCACCTGGAGTGCTCCATGTCTGGGGTCCTCAACACAAGTCATAGACCTGTTAAGAGTGGTCCAGAAGGCTGAAGCACTTCTCCTACAAAGAGAGGCTGACAGRGCTGGGGTTGTTCRGCCTGGAGAAGAGAAGGCTGCGGAGAGACTTTATAGCARCCTTCCAATACCTACAAGGGGCTTATAAAAGGGAGGGAGGAGGCCTTTTTATATAGGCAGGACAAGGGGCAACAGTTTTGCAATCTAAGAGGGCAGGTTTAGATTTGAAAAAAATCCTTTAATCAAAGGTGGTCAAGCACTGAATCAGATTGCCCATATGGGTTGTGGATGCKCTATTCCTGGAAGCATTAAGAGCCAGGTTGCATGAGGCCCTGGGCAACCTCATCTAGTGACTGGCATCCCTGCTGAGGGGTTAGAATGAGATGATCTTTAAGGTCCCTTAYAATCCAAACCATTCTATGATTCTATGTAGCCAAGAAGAGCCAGAAAAATCCTTACCCAGCTGACAAACCAACAAAGCACAGATGACCAAGAGAGGCAGAAAAAATTGGAGATTAACTGCACTGAGAAATCAAATTCCCTTGGAGCTTTTGCCACTGCAGCATAGTGCTTTAGTCACTAACAAATATATACTAAAGTAAATGCTTATTTCCTCCACTAAGAAGAAAAGTGGACAGAACTTATGCTGGCTTATTCTGCAGGGGAATTTTTATTTGCTATGGTTCCCATACCAATCCTCATTTAGGCCATGAATGTGAAAATGGTAGYAGATACTAATATTAGGGAAACTTTCCTGTCTAACCATCCAGGAGCCATTCTGRCAGTCACAGTCCCACCACATGAGCTGGGACCAAAGCCCCTTCACAGTGGGAAGCTCCAATGACCCCACAAGTGCCCCTCTTGGCTCCCTGCACACCCTGCCCACACATTCAGACAGAGTTTACTCACTGGGCTTCCCATAGCAGAATCTCAGACACCTGTATCCCTATAGCAATTTTAATTGTGGACCAGWAGCACAAAACTAGCTCGAGCTGGTGCCTCTGGGGAAGAAACCTCAAATAAAGGAATCCCTGGGCTTTTACACTGTCACAGTCTGTGTCCCCAGTGTGGGGTCTTCCTGCTGAGTCCTTGGCTCCTCCTGTGTCCAACTGTCTGGTCCCTTGGCTGGTGACACAGGTCCCTGTGCCCCTTGCTGTACAAAGAGTCAGCACCAAGTCATGGCCATTTTCTGGGACTCCCACCACGTCCCCCATTCAGGCACAACCWGCAGCTCCCACTGCAGCTGCACAYCCAGTACAACCTCTAAGTCTATTCCTTAACAACCAATTAAAGGTCTTCAACTATCAATAATTAATCATCGGTTTTGCTCCAAATTGAACTGTAAATCATTTTAGAAAAAAAATATCAGTGTTAATTTAAGAAGCAACTCTACTGACAGAATAATTATCATTCTGAAATTACTGTTCTAATGTTTCATTCAGTTATTTAATCTTTTACTGCCTCTTACACTGAATCACATGTGATCATTAAAGACCTATTCAGATAGAGAAGAAATATATATGAGTTTCTATTTTACTGTTAGCCAACTCTTTCTTAAACCATACATAGATTATACAGTCAAGAAAAACAATGAAGGGTTACAGAAGTTGAATTAATTTAACCTAATAAACCTTTCAGTTTTGAATGCAAAACCCAAAGCATTAAGCAGATTGTGCTTATTTGACCCAAGTTTTCCATACCGAACTCAGTCAAGATGGTTCAGAATTGAAGCTGGCATCAAAAGGCACAACATTTTTGTCTCATTTCTTTTAGAAGTCAGTAAAATTCAGCCAGATGCTAGCAGRGAGGCACAAAACATTCTTAAATTCCCATCAACTACATCACATCTGAAATTTCTGAGTGGCCTTCAGAGAGACTGTCTTTTCAATAGGTAATCATCACCCCAYCCATAAACCTGACATAGCTCATTTCATAAACCTTACACAAACACTTACTGAACACCCAATACAGAGCAGAAATATCCACCAGATACTACAGAAAGACAATCTAAAATCACACCTGAGCTAGGCAAAAAAGAAAAAAAAACAACACAAATTTTCTGATCTTACTGCTGTCTTATTTCAGTTTCTAAAACACCAGGTTTTTCCCACACTTTTTAGGAGACTGAATAAAAGCCTGTCTATATTGTACTCTAATTCTTAGGCCCACCATTTCCAAATCCCAAGGATTAAAAGCATACATAAAAGACTGGGTTCGCATTATAATCTGTTCATGTWGCTCTAATAAAGCTGCCTCTCTTTTCTTTTTCTGAAAGACATTATAGGTATTTTCTACCTCCTTCTCAGGTTCAGTTCTTGGTATAGGATTTTTACTGGAAGACATGGATATAACTAAGGCTGAATGTCACTGCTCCATGACACTGATATAGCTGTATGGAAGCTATGCAGCTGCTGGAAAGTCTGGCTTTGATCTATCAAAGAACATGCCACAAGAGCAATACAAATAAATTTTGAAATTTGCAATGCATTTGGAATACAAGACGGGAAACAAAAAAAAAACAGCTTCTGAAATACAAATGTTACTTGTAGCCATCATGAATTACTATTAAAGAAACTTAGCAAATTTTTTAAAAATATCTTTCTAGGATTAATTCTTTAATACTCTTGACAAAGAATCTCCATATCTCTTCCTCACTTAATCTAACAAAGCAGTGTCTGTAAATGCAGAATAGGTTGCACAAGATTTTGTCACGGCTATTAGGGGCAAACAAGATTTTCAGAAACCTTCAAAACGGAAGAAGAGAGAATAAAAATAATGAAAGCACTGTACATTATTTAAATCATTGCATGGAGATTAAAAATACATTTAAAAATACATTTGRTGTGARACTTCATTATGGGGTAGCAGAACARATCCTCTGATACTTCTTAAAYGCGTTGCTCCACAGTTGAACASAAAAACTCAGAAGTTTCAAAGTACTACAAAAAGACTGAAGATCTGGGAAAAAATGCTATTTAGCAATGYAATTAAAAGAAGGGAAAAGATTTTAAAAGCTCTTACTTGTCCACATACACTAGTAATGTAATAATGCTTAAATGCAAGTTACCCTGTAGGAATTAAACACTGATGAAAGTATTTGTAAGCCTTCACAGAGTTCACTTACAGCTGAGTTCCAGCTTATATCCTCCATACTCCCTAACCAGCCCCGACATATCCTGAAGCTTTCACTTTTGCAAAGGATGTTACATTTGCTGATATAAAAAGGATACTTAACAAAACATCACTTTTTAAATGCTGCCACTCAGGAAACTACTCTCCCTTTTCTGTTTTTGCAAAGGATAACTGTACAAATACAGGCTAATATAAAAAAATGCAACTGTAGCAGAGACAGGAAGTCTAATATACTRATCTAAAAAGCTTTTGTAATAGCAACAGAAACATGTGTCTCGCTGTGTGTAGGGTAGAATTTTCTCMTGGCTCCAGGAATTAGTTTGTACCCATGCCCATTCTGCTGTTTCCTAAGTAGCTGTTTTGCAATTAATAACAATGTGCCTAATATACATAATTATGTGATCCACACTACATGATTAGATACTCCATAGATGAGACCTCCCTGACCAAATTACATAATATTTACTACAAGTACATATATCTACTATTTTTATTTATGTTATTCCAAATTCTTYAAATTCAGCCTATTGTTTAATTATTGTGGAGGGAGAGAAGAAACAGCTGCAGTACACCACCGGCACAAAAATGAGATTGGAAAGTTTCCAACTCAACGCAGCTCTTGTTCTTTATATTAAGCTTAATCAATCTAATTTTGATAGAGGAAATTATTAACYCCTCCAAGAACTGATGGTCAGCCCATCTTGTATTACAGTCCACCCTGAATGACAAGCACAAAAGAATCTAATACAGAGACAACATATCCTGGATGAAGTACCATGCAAAATTCCATATTACACTGAGTTACAGGAAAACAAATAACAATCAGTTACAAGGGGAAGGGCTGTCATGAACCACATACCAATAGTCTGGTACACGTGTGGAACAAATARAGCATTTATTTCCCCCTAGGAATGCAAGCAAGTGCATTTTCCTGAACGCTGAGCAGAAATTTAGCTATCTAAATAATTTTTGAGGCATTATGCTGAACAACAGTCTGAAGACAAGTTATATTACCCCACTCAGAAATGCAGGATCCCTACCAGTATTTTAGCCAATATGCCATCATCACTTGACTCCATGGTAACCACCGCTTTGTCTGTTTCAATTTCACACAATGCATCTCCAACGTTCACTGTGTCACCTGCAAAATAAAGCACAACTTAAGAATACTTAGCCTAAACTTCCTTTCAGATTTATTTAACCATGGAAGATAGGTATTTGCCATGTATTACAGTCACTTTGTATTCTTGAATATATTTTATAGCTGGCTGATCCCCCATCATTACTTKTCATATTTTATCTTTCCAAATAAAATCACCAAGATTCAAGAAACACAAATCAATGTGGGCAGAACACTGACATGTTCCCAATAGTGATGCTTACAGTAGGCTTTCCAAGAGGAAGTATASACCCAATTAAATTTATTTCCAGAACCCCATACCTAGTAGCACTGCCATGAATACAATATTGTGCCTTCCATATTCACTGGTAGCCACCAGTAAAAGCAAGCCATCTAAAATTGCTTACAACAATGGTATCATAGTTCTGTAACTGGTATTTACACTAYTAAAGACATTCAAATAAAAAACTCAGAAATTTTAATATCCTTGGGGAAGCACAGCTGCAAGCTTGCCTAATCTCCTGTATAGTTCAAAAAGGTCTTTTTAAGCATTCATTCATACTTTGTGAAATAAAAATATGTACAAGTCCTAGAAATTGCTTTTGCTACATGACACAAATCCAAGATTAATTCTGAAGCATACTCTTCCTCTGCTTTTGAAGAATATCTGTGTCTGGTAGCAGATGATAAAGATATTATGTGTCTGGATTAATTCAACTAATCAATACTGGTTAGATGGCCAACATTAAAACTGAAATTACATTAAAAACTGTCAGGCARTTAAATGTTTTGGCTGCCAATAAAATACAACTTTTTCCTTTYACAGACAATACATACAAGCTTAATATAAAATTGTAGGCATGCTTTAAGTAAAATTTTAATATTTCCCCACTAGCAGAAATGCTGCAACAGCATTACYGGTCTAAGCATTTAGCTTAATTACTGATATCACTCTATTGTGTTTAAAGATCAGAATTAAAACCTAGTGCAGGTTACTACCTGTATTTAGGTAAGAGACAAACCCTTTAAAAAAAAATTCCTTTTTCAAGACTTCATGAATTAGGAAGGGAAAATGAGGTGCCATACTTCACTTGCGTTGAATGAAAACATCAAAAGCTCAGTTACCTACATATTTTTGTAAGTCATAAACATTCCTATTACAGAAATTGGTAGAGAAATACACTTCATCTTTTTAATGTAATCATCTAACAGCCACATTACACTTTGAATAACTAGAGCATGAACAGCCTGTATGAGGAAGTCAAAACTCCAGGCTCTATACTAGTGTTTTAATTTCATTGGATAATTAATTCAAGTAGCCCATATATCAGATCATTAGGCAAGTACTTCTCAGCTGTTAAGAAATCAAATTGTTGAGCAAATTCTGTGATTTACATAGCTACAATTGGCAAGCAGGAAGGAGCTTAACTCTGTACCTTAATCTGCCTGTAGACTATAGGTGTTCTGCACCATTAAAAAGAAATCTCAGTGCTCAGAGACCAGCAGCAGCATCTCCAGCAGTGCAGGCCAGCCAAGGCAAACACCTTCATCCCTGTGTTTGCACACATCACATCTCAACTTGGGTACGCGAGGCTGTTCACAGAAAACTAAATATTCCCTTGCACAGGGAAGGCAAGAGAAAAAGTCCTTAGAGAACTGGAAAAACACTTTTCCACTACATTATTTTGTTTTACTTAATAAGGGTTGTCACAGATTTGAATGGCAATTGACTAAATACAGTATAAGAATACATCACCACAGCATTCAAGCCCTATGTGTGTTTCAGTACCCAAGTACAATAGAAAGGACCAGAGTCACCTCATTAGAGACTGCAAAATTTGTGATTGTTCCTGTCACACTTTGATGTCAATTTAAAATCAGCTTTCCCAATAATTATGATTGAAAAGAACACTTTTGCAAAGCCTATCTTTACTCTTACATTTTAAACTGAGGGAGCAGTATTTGCAACAGAAGTAGCCTGAACAGGAGCTCTCAGATTACATATAATGCCCTTGAAAAATCTTGGGTGGGGTTTGCATTTTTTGTTTGTTTGGGTTTTGAGTTTGGTTTTTTCCCTTTGTTTGTTTTTTGGTTTGATTTGGTTTTAATGAGGCTAAATGGTTAGGATTTCTACTGAAGCAGGGTGTCCTTCTAGGAGATACAACTGGCATCCAATAGCCTTGCTCAACTACTGACAGACAAGTATTCAAATCACAAGATACAAACTGCATTTCTTAATGYACTCTTTGCAAATAAAATCAGAGTTGACTGAACACAGATACTGAAGTCCCTGGAGTTGATGTCTCAAAAGGTAGCAGAGTTACACTGCGTGTGAATGCTGCCAGCACTGTTGTATATTCTGTTTTCTGCCCACATTAACAAGAGGATTTTAGTCTCCTGGGCTGTCAGTCTACCATCTTTCATCAACATTAAATTCATACATAATAAATACAAGTTTTTAGAAACATAGTTTTATCTTTGTGAGAATGACTTTATTACCCACAGGAATCAACATGAAACTGCATTAAAAATGAGAAGGAAAAGTAAAGCTGTCAATTAAATTCAGCGCTTTTCCTTCTGCAATAGTGAAATTATTTGTCCATCCCATGAAACTGTAAAATGAACACATTTGATATTTACACAAAGAACAAGAAAAATTATCAAACTAGTATTATACTGACCCCTTCTGGTAATAGTGAGAAAAACATTTCATTTGCAAGCAACAGCCAAGTGCTTCTGCCAATTGCTTAAAAATATTTATTTTCTTGGATATTGGATTGTCAAACACTTATTTCAGCAATAGCACTACTTTTACTTGGCAAACGCTCTGGTGAATTAAGTAGTTAAGAGCACCTCTCACAGAGAGGAGTGTGAGCATTAAATCACTATTTTCTTCAGAATTTGTCTTCACTTCTTTTTTTTTAAATGCAGTCTTTACATTTATTGTCCAGACTCTTAGAGGAAGCAATAATATTGATAGGAACTAATTACAGTCACAGATGTGGCCAATAAGACAAAATACTATATTTGGGTTTGGTCTTCTTTCTAAACAGAAGGTAGAGCAATAAAAATACTAAAACAGTTTTCTTTCAAAGAATATAATCAATTAACATTTTATTTTAATTTCATTAAAATAGGTGTGAAGCTTTTTTTTCTTCTGTGTTAGGGTGGAAGGGTAATGGAAAGACAGAAAAACCACTGTATAGCTTTCATATTCTAACACTTTTATGAGCAAAGGTGATTGATTCACGTTGTGAAGCAAAATGGAATCTACCTGAATTCCTACCATCCTCTCTTTTGCAATTTTGAATGCAATAATTACTGCAAAACAGGCTACTGCTGATTTTTAATGTCTTACAATTATTGACAACCAATATAAAAATATAAAAAGGACTCTGGATCATTCTTTCCTCTCTGCATAATCCTGGACATGATTAACTGAAGCTTCAAGTTTCAAGAACACTGATGCAATTTTTTTAATAGACAAACTTCTGTACTGCTCCCAGCAAATTCTGCAGCAATTCTTACTAAAAGTTTCAGGAGCAAAAGGTCAAGTCCACTACTGAAGCAAGAAGTTGCCTTCCAACCACCTCTCAAAATGTATGCAAAATGGAGAAAAGCAAAGTGCTCCAGTAATGGTTGCAATAATGGAAGCAGTATCAACACTTAAAAGGATAAGCCAAAGGCTTATCTAGGCACAACAGTCAAAACACATTTAGCCACCAAATGTGTCTGTCAAAGATAATAAGCTTTAAGATACTTTCTTTTTTCCAGATGTTTTCGTCCCTTTAGGAAATCTAAAAATGCATGTGAAGAAGATATTCCTACTGATTCCTACTACCATCTAAAATCCTGCAAGGCATCCTAGACCAATGGACATCTGCTACCTGGAGTCCAAAACTACGTTCTACATTCAATTCAGTTTTATTATTAAACTGAAGAAGGGACATGGTAGGAGTAAACAGGAAAAATGTCTCCTAATGGAACAGGAACTGCTGACTCTTCTAATTTTTTCATTTACATACAACCTACGTGAAGAAAAAACTTGACAGAATTCTTAGCCAGTTGCTCTGAAATATTTTAACAGAAGCACATAGTTGTCAGAGAAAAGAGTTCAGCCTCTTTTTGGATGAGTTATTTGGTTTTCAGTCTGGGTTCCTTTAGGGAAAAATTTTCCCATTTGGTACTAGGTTTATGAAAGTAATTTAAATTTCTCTCAGCTTTAACTGTAGACTATAATTAAGATATAAAAAAAGATACTCAAAAATACCATATCTTTCATGGCATTCCATAACAGCAGAATAATGAAACAGAGACCCTCCCCAAAGTCAATGCCTCTCCAAAGTTACTGGCCAGCATGACAACACAGGGAATTAAAAACAGCCCACACACTCACACCCTGGAAAAGCCTAATGGAGATTTTTAAAAAATATGATCAGTGCAACCTTTTGGACAACAATTAAGAAAACAAGCATTTCAAGAAACAACAATTTCAAAGCAGGTATTGTTCACGATTACAGCATCCATATACCAGACATTAATCTATAACCAGGAACAATGATCTTATTCTTACAGAACAGATTTACATAGCTGAAAAATTATGGAAAATGTGACCACAGAAAATGCTTTCTTACCTTCCTTTTTTAACCATTTGACAATGTTTCCTTCTTCCATTGTTGGAGAAAGTGCAGGCATAAGAACTTTGATACCAGGTGTACCTGCAAAACAAGCAGTGGTTACCTCAACTGAATACTTTTTCAGGAAAATTTTTTTCTCAGCTAACTGCTTAACACCAATGAAACTAAAAGTGCATGAAACTGAAAGATAATTGAACAAAAGATTCACTATGATGCTCTTGCTAAAGCTTACATACAAGCATGCTCACCAAAGAGCACAAAGGAAAACAAGGCACATTACAAAAGAAATGGAAATTCAAGAACCCTGAATTTCTAGACCTGAAGTTTTGTTGATCATCTCAAAATCCACCTAAAGCACTGCATCCTCCTTTGTCCTGTCCTCCTTCTCCTCCTTGTGGAGGAGGCTGTGGACTTTTTTTTTCAGATTAAAGCATATCTTTTAAATTAATAAAGCTTTTGCGATACTAGTATTCTGGACACTGATCATGTACCTCTTTCACTGATAAACCTTTTTAACGTTTATTTATCCTTTTTAAAGAAAACTATATCTACTTTGCAGAAATTTCTTAATTTCAAGTTTCAGTGATTTTGCCTTGGCTCAGTAAACCCATATGCAGAAGCAGCACTGTGTAGCAGCAACCATGTGCCTTGTTAGTGGGATTCTTCTGAGGGCAGAGCTCAGGATACAGCATAGTCCTTGGCTTCGCAACAAATTACGTCTCTTGTCATCTGATCCACTGTACCAAAGTGCTATTCTGACATTAATACAAGAGATACTACCTTTCTGAACTTTTAAGAATAGTTATGAGGCAAAAAATAAGTATCTTTTTAGATACAATTTTGTAAAAGCTTTCCACCTTATTTTTGACACACTTTCTTGAACTTTTATGTCTGTGTATTCATCAGGGAACAGAAACAGACACTTAGAAGGTACAATGTATACAATGGCAATTGTCAATTCTATTTCATATTCCCTTTTCTCTAATTTAACCTGCATTAAGGTTTATGATCATTTAACAGGAAACAACACCGCACTTCTCCCAGTTGCTATATTGCTTAGAGTAAGCAGTAACAGCTAAAAAAAGAAAAAAATCTTAGAAATTAATCCTTCTTCAATTTTTTACATTATTATCTGCTTTCCAGCTCAAAATTCTTCTCGTTTTTTTCCTTGCCCCTTTCCTTACAGAAGCTGTGCTAAGGCACAGAAAGAACAGGGAGGTGATTGAGGACAGCCAGCCCAACATCACCAAGGACAAGTCCTGCATGACCAGCCTAGCGGCTTTCTGTGATAGAGTGACTACACCAGTGCTCAAGGGAAGGGCTATGGATGTCACTCCTCTCTGGAGTTCTGTAAGGCCTTTCCTGTGGTCCCCACAACACTGATCTCCCTAAACTGATGAAACAAGAATTTGATGGGCAGACTGTTCAATGGGCAAGGAATTGCTTGGATGGTCACACTAAGATCACAGTGCCCCCATGGATATTGGTGACAAGTCTCTTAGAGGTACTGGCAGATGAAAAGCCATCACGCGGCAGGTTCTGGCTCACAGCCCAGAAGGCAAACATATCCTGGGACACATAAAAAAGAGCAGCCAGCAGCTCAAACAATGTGGTTCTGTCCTTCTGCTCTGGCAGGATCCCATCTGGAGTACTGCATCCAGCTCTTGAATCTTCATCACAGGAAATACGTGGATGTGTTGGATGGGGTCCAGAGCACAGCCACAAAAACAATAAAGGATGAAGCACCTTTTGTACAAAGAAACATCCAGACAGTTGGGGTTGTTCAGTCTGGRGACCAGAAGGCTCCAGGGAGACCTTGCTGCAGCATTTCAACACTTACTAAAAGGGGCTTCTAAGAAMGATGGGGAAAGACTTTTTAATAAGGCCAAGAGCAATTGCACAAGCAATACTAGCCTGAATTGAAAAAGGGTAGATTTAGACTAGCTATAAGGCAGATTTTTACAATGAGAGAGGTGAAACACAGAAACAGTGCACAGAGTGCACAGGAGCATTCCAAGTCGGATGGATGGGGCTCTGAGCAACCTGGTCTATTTGAAGATGTTCCTGCTCATTGCAAGGGGTTGGACTAGAKGACCTTTAAAGGTCCCTTCCAAACATTATATAATTTTTTTAAAATGTGAAGTGGAAACATTGTAGCAAACCTCTAACGACCTCAGCAGCCATCAATGATCTTAATATTTTAAAACACACCAAGAGCACAAAGTGAGTTATTTATTCCCTAAAACCCCCAAGACAGCAACACAACTAGGATCACACTACCCAAAACACTTGAGTTTTGTGGAAATGAACTCAATTGCATGGTTGATGTTCCCAGAAGACTGCATGAGCAAATACATATTTTTTTACCTCAGTCTTTCCATGGTAGTTTCAGATTAATATTACTCATTACTGCAATGTTTAGAAATGTATCCAAACAACATTCCTTGTAACATTCACAATTCCCATCTGAATTACCTCCAAGCAGTTTGTTCAAAAAATTTCTTCTTGCAACCTCTCATCTTGGACTAATACACAGAAAAATGAACTATGTTATATATATGAATGCTTATCTGTGTTCATTTATTTGATAAAGTTTTCTAGTATTTGAAGTATGATGGACAAAGTAAAGCATGAGTTAGCAATTGTCTTATGTTATACACATCTACTCAAAAATCGTATTTATCAATAACAGCAAGCAGAAAACAATACATTGCAGGATGCAAAAAAGTGTTCTCAGTTTCATAAGTCTAACTTGACAAGTCTGACTTTGACAATCAAAATATCATCAAAACATTATTCTGAAGTCATATCCCACAAGCAACTAGGTTTATTGAAATTTAGGGAACAGACCTCATTAAAAAAAAGTGAAAATAATCCACATATTTAATGAGGAAAAAACTAATTTTTAAACCTAGTGGCTCACATTTCTCTTCCATTAAGAGCTACTTGATCCATTTCCCAGAAAATGCTTCATACTTTGGCTTAAATACAAAACTGAGCAACAAAGTTGTGCCACTCTAACATTTTCCCTTCATTGTTATGAGCAACTACCACAAAACATATAATCCATTCTGTCCCTTTCATCAAATTACAAGAGGAATTCTAGCAGCAATGAACCAATGAAATGAACAAATAAATAAATAAAACTGGACAGAAAGAAGGAAAGAAGAAAAGACCTTGTGCACCCATTAAATCCTCATGCACAGAGATGTCCATGTTCAGAGAAATTCAGTGTTGTTGCAATTAAGAGCCTTGTTCAGCATGAAATGCACAAGAACACCGGCTACAACAAAGCTTTCAAAGCTGTTTTAACTGCTTCCTAGTTAATGACCATACACATACAAAAACCAGGCTTAAATGTGCCTCTACACAGAAAAKCAATTCTATAATGAAGAATTCCCTTCACCAAATATTATTTGCCCTCATTAAATTAAAAAAGGGGATAATAAAAGAAATCACTGCGTTCATGTAAGTTAATTACACTGTACAGGCAGCCCTCATAAGTACTTTGGGAAGTAAATACTACTGTTTTGGAATTAGGGATCAGTGAAAAGTTCGGGCAATTTGCACAGAATCTCAAAGACTGAGCTCACAGGCATATCAGAATTTAGAACCATAAGTGTGCAAAACTTCTGAATTCCTAGTCACTATGCACTGATTTTTTTTCTAACAATGGAAATTGCGTATGCACTATTACATATCAATTATCTGAATGAAAAAGGAGGAACACTTCAAAAAAACCAAACTTCACAAGAACAAGAGGCTGTTGTTTTAAAGACAGCCTTCCGTGTATCCAAGAAAATTTGTTCTTGTTGACAGGTTTTAGGACTCAAGTTGAATCTGGGAACATTTCTGCTGCCTTCCCTCTCCATGAAGGGATTCAGTCCATATTTAGGCTGCACGACCAACACACGGCAAGAGTGGGGCACTAAGAGAAGAGCAGAACAGCACACCTCTATCACTTCCTATAAACTATGAACTAAGAATCCCAGTGAGAGTGGTTTTTGTACTTCCTAGCTTCCTACACACACTCTGTAGTCAGAAGAGAAGTGAAAAATGTACTGCCACTTGACACCAATTATAAGATTATGAAACATAAAAAAAGAAAAATTGATACACCTCTAACATAGAGATGTGAGGCAAAGAGGCAATTCTGGTGTTTTTCTATTTTCTGTTTTTCCTCTTTCTCTGTGACCAACAAACTAGGAATTCCATTCTGAATTAACTGTGTTAATTATGCAAAACAACTTTACCAGCACCACAGACAAGGACAGAAACATACAGAAAAACAAAAAACTCACGTGACATGAAAAACTAGACCCCCATGAACCAATACTTCAAATAGTGGCTTTTTTAGAAACAGWAAAGCAGAGAAATAAAACTAATGCTAAAATAAAACTGACTTKATGGTAAATTGTCAWACTAGGAACCAAGAGTGAGTTTTAWGTCCAAAGGGGCTGTATTTTATCAGAGAAGTTATGATTTCTCCTCTTCCATTTTAGAAGCAATAATAAACTTAAGAAAGATGGTGTCACCAAAATACACACCACCTTGAAAAGCTGTAAAGTTACTGGAAGGGTTGAATGAGGAAAGCCCGAATGAGTTAAAGGTGTGATCTCTCCACCCTAACACTTAAAAGCTTACTGTAAGGAATTAAAAAATATTTTAGTCATTTGCATATCCAAATTTAGAAATTTAACTCCAGCTATATATTAAGTATTCTCACCATAAAACACACAATAGATTGTCTGGGAGGACTGTAGACAGAAGTTCTTCAGGACTCAAATAATAAAACCTACTTAGAAGTAGCTTATCCTCCATTATATTACATATGTACACTACTATATGAAGAAAGAAGGAAATATTTTCTAACAGAATTGGAAAATAAATAACAATTATTTCAGGAAAGGGATAGACTTCCCTCACACACAGCARRTTTTACAAAGGAAATTATTTYCWTACTGCAAAGCAGCAAAGGCAACCACTGCTGGAAAGAAGGGAATGCTGAAGTCCAAACCACAACAATTAAACTGTCTCTGAGTTTTATTACATGAGGTTAATGAAAGCTCACTTCTTTGTAAGTGCACTTAAACCCCATGAGTTCAGCATCACACCAAGGCCTCCTAACAATGCACCCGATCATTGTTTAAATGCTTTACAAGTTGTAACTTACAGGTCAAGTGGGGAAAGATCGCATTTCATTCAAAGATCCATAACTCTTCCCACATCTCTTACAGAGGAAAACATGGAAGGGGAGAGATCTGCCTCATAACTGCGTAACAACAAACTTTGGAAAAATGCATCTTGAAAACTTGTTGCCACAGCCACACACCTTGACTTCTATATAGGAAAGGATACTAGACATGCAATTAATAAAGTCAAACTCTATTTCTCCATTAAAAACTAAACAGAATAACATAAAATACATGTCATGCCCTTCCCCAGTTACTTGAAACATTACCGGGAGAGTAAGATAACACAAATGTGGTGGAATTGCCAATCATGGACAAAAAACACCAGATTAAAAACTTTCTTTTCCAATGCTTAGCTACACTAACGCTTAGAAAACACTCACCTGTTTTCAAAGGTGAGGCCAAACAAACCCAGGTCCCCAGCTGACCATAACCTCCATTCCCGTCTCCTGCAGCTGGAGGAGCCAGATTCAGGGAAGGAGGCAGGGATGGAGGACAGGTGTTTTTAATGTTTCTTTTTGCTCTCTTCTCATTATCCTGCCATGACTTTGACTTGGCAATAAACCCAGTTAAATCGAGTCTGTACTGCCCATGACAGCAATCGACGCCTGGTCTCTCCCTGCCCTTATCTCAACACATAAGGTTTCTGGTATATTTTCTCTCCCCTGCCCGGCTGCGGAGGAGAGCGACAGAGAAGCTTTGGTGAGGGCCTGACATCCACCGGCAATCACCCGCTCGCAAACCTCTCTGCGCCGCAGACAAGCTGCAGCAGAGCAGCCCTCGCACCAGCCCGGCACTCACCCAGCAGCTCCGGGGTCCGGTGCAGGTACCTCCATCCTGCCCGGACGGGGAGGGAGAGCCCCGCGCCCAGCGCCGATCGCCCGGCCCGCAGCAGCCTCAGCACCCGCTCTCCGCCGCCGCCGCTCAGCCACAGGGACGCCGCCATCTTACCCCGCCCCCTCCCGCCGCGCCAGGCTGCCCCGCTCAGTGCCTGAGCACAAATGATCCGGCCCGCCCCCAGCGCCGGGGAACGCTTCACCGAGCCCCCGAGCCCCGCTTGCCCGTCCCGTGCCCCTCCCGTGCCCCTCCTGTGCCCCTCCTGCAGCCCCGGCCGTGGGTTTGGTCGCCTCGATCGCCCCAGGCATGAGCGAATGAGACCGCAGGGACAGCCGCTCCCAGCCCGGCTGTCCGCGCCCGCATCTCCCGCAGTCAGTGCCGGCTCCCAGCCCTGGGGAGGGCACCGGTCTCTCCATCCCGCCCGCCGGGTCCGGTTCGGGTGGGTGCCCACCCCAGCGCTCCGCAGGCGCCCCCGAAGAAGCCCCCGGGAAAGGACCCCGCACCATGGCGGCCGCCGGCGGGGATGCGGAGCAGGTAACGAGGGGCCGGGGAGCAGCGGGGCCCGCTCCTGGTTCGGACAGCTCTCGCCATCGCGGGGGTGAGGTTGTTCTTGAACTTTGGTAATTAGCCGGGAACTTCGCCGTTGCTAATTAGTAGGGAGGTCCTGGCAGTACTGGTGGATGGCAAGTTGACTGAGCCGGCAGTGTGCCCTGGTGGCCAGGAGGAAATTCAGCCGGCAAGACTCAGGCGTACTCAGTGTCCAGCATTCAAGGAGCAATGGCAATGAGCTAAAACGCAAGTTTCACCTCAACACGAGGATGACCTTCTTTACATTGAACCTGGCAGAGCACTGGAACACGCTGTCCAAGGGAGTCGTGTAGTCTCCCTCTCTGGAAACATTTAAAACGTACAACATCTGGAGGCTTTCCTGTGTCACCTGCTCTGGGTGATCCTGCCTTGGCAGGGGGATTGGACTGGGTGATCTCCAGAGGTCCCTTCCAACCCTAACTATTCTGTGAATCTGTATAAACGTGGTGTAAAATTTGGTACAGTTTCCAGAATGTTGCCAGCTGCCAGTCTGGCTGCATCTGCAGCACTCATGGGCCTTTTAATGTTAACTGGGGTTTTTTTAGGTTTATTTTGTGATTTGATTTTCCTTTGGTCTTTTGGGGGTTTTTTAACTCTTTGATTGGGGTTTTATATGTCATCCCAACCAGAGCAGGAGTTGGCACTGTTGTGCTTCATCAAACAAATCAAACATTGAGCATATGGAAATACCTCTCCAGTTTGTATGTGGCACTGGTCAAGAGACCAGCAATTCATGCTTCAAAACCAGCATGAATTGACAGCAGGAAGATAAGAGGTACTCAACAGACTAGATAGTACAGCCTGTCAGGAAAGAGGGAAAGAATGGACTTCATCCTAAAGGGGGGAAAAAAAAAAAAGAGAGTAGCAAATGGACTTGTTGTTTTAATGTGTAACACGTTGTTACAGAGGTGAAAGGAAGACCATCTTTACATGCTGTCTAGTAAGAGAGTAAGGTAGAAAATATTTCCAGCCTGGGGACTGTTAACTGATTATCTAAGGATCTTGGTAGTCACTGTCGTTGGAGGTTGTAAAGATGAAACTAAAGCAGGAGATTCCAGACATTGTCAAATTTGCCCCAGGCTGCCATCTCTGTTAGTTCAACTCCCCAGTCTTCTGCCTCAGAACCATTGCTTCATGTTCCTGTTCATGCTTCCCCACCCCTAGTTCTGCAAGTCCAACAGCAACTGGAAACACTTCTAAACATTTCAGCAAAGGTATTGGCACCAAGTAATCATCTGCCTAGCAATTTTGCTGGTTGCTGGTTTTGCTTTTGTTTTCCCTATTCTGTGGATATTAGCAAAATACTTCACCTAATGTGGATTCTTGCTGCTAAACATTTTTCTTGGAAATGTCATTTCATGGTCATTGAAGTGAGCAGTAGAGCAGCTAATCATTGGTCATTTTAGGAGAAACTTTCAAAGCTTCTAGTTGCTGCAATAAAAAAAAAWYMAAMMAAAAAAAAGGCAYAGCATAAAAGCAGCTRTATTACTGTGGTAATGTAGATTACCTCTGACACTGCAGATACCTTTGGTTAATATATAGATACAAATATTAATGTAATAAACAGTGGAATATAGAGAAAAAAATACAAAATATTTTTCTTCTGAAAGAAATTAAAATAATGCAATTTGCCTTCTGGCTAAACTGCATGTGCAGTAACTTCATATTGTAAAAATATAGGAATATAACATTCATRAAACAATGTGCATACATTTTCTATKGTATTTTTGAGTGCTATTTAAAAATATATATTGACTAATAAAGTCTGTTCTATTGGAATTTGTAAATCAAGCAAAATAAACCTACAAAAAACTGATTTAATGGGAAAACTATTAGTCAGGTTTTTCAAAATGGATAATGTTAGATTCATTTGTTTTCATTTTTTTTCGTGCAATATTCCATAGCAGAATTCTGCTGGTGTAATATCTGTGGGCCACTTGCACTCAAATGAATTTTAGATGACACCTTTCCTGTGAAGATTGCATCTTATTTGTGGGTTTTGTTTGTTTGTTTCAAGGAGTGAATGTCCCTTGCAGAGCTTAAAGAACATTGTGTAAACATGCAGTCATTTTGTAACCGAAGTTCATTAGCATAAATTAGACCTTTTTACTGCAGCATGAAAGTATGAATCCTTTATACTCAGTTTGAGAATTTAAATTCCTAAGTTTGAGATGTTTCTGATGGTTTTTCATTTATTTATTTAATTTCTTTTCAGGATAAGTTACATCCAAGGAATCTAATCCCAGAGCTTTGTAGGCTGTTTTATGGTTTGGGCTGGGTAACAGGAACTGGTGGAGGAATCAGCTTAAAACATGGGTGAGTAATGATGAAAGAGAAATTATGTGGTGGTTAGAGGGAGAGCTGGCTGTGTTTAGTAGTTGGTGAGGGGATTTCAGTTCCATGAGAAATGTTTGCAAGTCAAGAGTGAGTAAGAGTTAGAGGGGGAGGTGAACAGTGTGCCAAGTTTAACCATATGGAAAGGAGGTGAACAGTGAACTAATCATTGCAGACCCTTCAATGGAGAGAGACAACTTCAGAGAGTGACTTTCTATGTAATTTTCCTACCTGTAAGGTAGATGGATTGTCTTTGAAGAACAATGTATTCCCCCTTTTCTATTTCATTGAGTACGGAATTTAGAGTGAGTTACATACACAGCTTTCAAGTGCCTGTGGTTAAATAAAATCAGTCTCACCCTGGACATTTTGCAGGCAAGATATTTCCTCTAAGAAGGGAATTACTATTCTACTGAGATAATTTCTAAGGAGACAAATACTGAACATATAATTAAAGCAGGACAGGTAACATCAACAATTTTTGGTCTGTGTCACCTACTAAGAAGCACCACTTCAGGTTTTAATCTTCATAATCCCCAAGCTTTAAGTAGAAACAGAGCTCCTCTCAGTGGCCACTGAAAAAAGGTAAATCCTCATTCTGCAAAAAGCCTTGCACACTGCCTGCAATTCTGTCCCCAGTCACAGGGTTGTGACACACACTTGAAAGTATCTGACCTCTCACTTTTCTGGTATACACTTGCATGCATGTACAAACATCCATTGCTATTCAACTATATATTTTATACGCATATGAAGAAAAGACCCTAAATGCTCATATTTGTGCTGTGTGGACTTTGTGCAGGCCATTTCACCTTCCTGCTTGATTTTGCAAACAAAGCAACAACAGTAATTATAATGAGAGGAATGAAAATAGTGTTAATTCTTGTTTTTAAAGTTGTCTATGGAAAGACCTTACTAGCACTAATTTGTCATCAGTAGCTAAATGTGTCCTGTTTTCGTTGTCATTCCATGCAACTCCTGTTGATTGGGGCAAGACAAATG
>NW_026623921.1:297221-299233 GCF_030028575.1 Malurus melanocephalus | reverse complement strand
GGGCGGAACCGGAAGCGTCCGCCCCGGGGCTCGGGGGGGCTGCCGGGAAGGGGAGTACGGCAAGCCGCAAAGCCCATCTCCAGCCGTTCCGCACCTCCAGCTCTGAGAAACAGAAACGACACTGCCTAGAAGCCAAACCCTCATAATCCCTGCTCGCTAGGAATTGTTTTATAGACAGATTTGGCATTGTCAGGTTACTTTTTTCRTAACTTTTAACAGACCTGTGCTTGCAATCTGTGCTTTGAGATACTGGTAAAGAGGATTTATGGTCCACTGATTTTTATTATGGTTAAAATGTGCATAGTATATTACAATTTTTTTTAGGTATTACTAATGGCTTGTTTTTAACTGCTTTTACTTATTTTCAGAATTTTTTTTTAATTATTTTGTATCTATTTGTAATTTCATGGTTGATAATTTATTTGTTCATTTCTAGCTCTGTTATTGGGTATTAAAGCGGTTATTATTCAGRTTTTTTTGAGTGCTTCATTTAGCTTGCCAATTTAGACATTTTTTTTTCTTTTTTGGGGGAGCACTACTTCTTGAGTGCTTGAGTGCTTTTGATAATGTATAACTGCTACTTGTGATGGGACTTTTACTGTTTTCAGAAGTTTGAGGATATCGGTTGCGTGTTCGACGAATTTTTTTGTGTTGCTGTTAACAGTTGGCGTTTATTTAAACTGTACTATACAATGGATATCCCATGAGCTTATTTGRAGTTGGTCTAAATATTGATGATTTCTTCTTTTAGCTAGCTCTAATGCTTGGGTTACAGCTAYCAGTTCTGCTTTGTGAATTGAAGKTTTTRCAGGTAATGAATTTGATTTAATTATTTCAGAGATAGTGGTTACAGAATATTTAGTTTTCTGCAGTTTTTTATTTTAGGAAATTGCTGGCATTACTGAACTAGTTGTCAGCATCTGGAAACAGTTTTTTTTTCACATCTGCACAGCTGGAGTACACTGCTTCCATGGTTTTTAGGCATCGTGTAGTACTGGTTCACCTTCTGAGTTTTTTGRCAGAAAGGAAGSAGGGTTAACAGTGTTAGTTACTTGGATGTCGATGTCATTACATTTGGCTAGAATTGCTTGGTATTTTAGGAATCTCGGAGGAGCTAGCTAGTGATTTTCCTTTTCCTCCTGGACAGCTGATACTGTGTGTCTGTTTTAGTGTGAGTTTTTTTGGTTTTTTAATGTGGATGATAACTGCTGCAACTACTTTGAAATATGCAGGCCACCCCTTGCTTATGGTGTCAAGTTGCTTGGAAAAATATGACATTGCTTTCTTATAGGGGCCTGACAGCTGTGCTAAGACTCAGAGAGCTATTTTCTGTTTTTTTAATGTGAAAATGGCTAAAAAGGCTTACYTATGTCCAGTAGTTTGAGGGCTGGGGTTTTTATAACATTATTTTTATTCTGAAGCGCGAGAGGGAGAGCACAGTGGAATGGACTCTGAACTCACAGAAGGGCAATGGCAGATGTACTTTAATTTCTAGTAAAATATCACAGGGTCGTTTTCAGTTTTTTTCTTCCAAAACTGTCTGTGAAAAATTCCGAGTTGTTTTGCGGGGGTTTTTTTTTAAAATTGTCTATGAAAATTGTGTCTTCCTCGTTAATACAAGCCATGGGTTTTAATACCAGTTCTTTTACAGGTGCAAGAGTTTAGATTTTARTRTATCTAAAATAATTAAAATGCACTTCTGATAATCTTGTTCAGAGCTAAATATCAGGTATTTCCATGCCCACATACAGTGGTGGCCATAGTGACAATAGTAATGTTATACCTTGCTTACTGCATAAATACCTGCCAATTCTGAGCAAAGACAGGTGGGTTAGGARGAAAATCCCCCTCCCCTCCAGCGCTGCAATAAACAAWTACCTGCCCTGTAGTCACYGTTCTATGGGGTTTTATTTCTAGGCCTTTTTCAGGCATCAATATGTTGTGTGATAGATATTATTTTCTGTATTATGTATATGATTTCTGAATTAATTATTATTATATATTATGTATTA